>NC_056737.1:1063304912-1063447412 GCF_019279795.1 Protopterus annectens
CAGGAGGATCCAAGCTGTATTCTGCTGAAATAGCTGATGCATGTATCTTGATGGAAGAATAGGACAAGCCTGTATGGAAGAGCTCTGCCAAGTACTCCAGGATGTTGGCTATGTTTACCAGTGACACATCTTTTCCCTTTGCAGTACTCCAAATGAGATATCTTTTCCATTTTGCTGCATAATTCTTTCTTGTTGAAGGTCTGCGAGCCTCAAGGATAATGTCTAACCCTTTGGGATAAATTTGGGTTAATTGATCTTATGTAATGTTCCAGGCAGTCAGCTGCAGAGTTTTCAGGTTTGGATGCAGGATGTTGTAGTTGTCCTGTGTTAACAGCAATGGGATCAGGGGTAGTGTCCATATTTGTTCCTGAGACATGCTCCTCAGTAATGGGTACCAATGTTGTCTTGGCCAGTTTGGAGCTATCAGAATGGTCCTTGGACGTTCCTCTTTGATCTTCAATAGCACCTTGTGCATCAAAGGAAGTGGTGGGAATGCATATGCTGTCTGGTTTTTCCAACTGAAGGATAGGGAGTCCACCTTCCAAGCAAGTGGGTGGTACGTCCTTGTGCAGAATTTCTTTAGCTGGTGATTGAGTGGGGATGCAAATATGTCTATTTGTGGTAGTCCCCTTCTTGTGATGGCTTTGAAGATGTCCGGATGCAGCATCCATTCGTGGGCATCCGTGGTAGTCCTGCTTAATATGTCTGCTAGAATGTTTTCTTTTCCCGGTACAAAGATTGCTTGTAACTGAATGTTGTAGCTCAGAGCCACATTCCATAGGTCCAGTGCCAGCCGGCATAGAGGGTATGAATGTGTGCCTCCCTGTTTGTTGATGTACCACATAACTGTGGTGTTGTCTTGTCCTTATCAGCAACTGTCCTTCTCGAAGAAATGGTCTGAATGTCTGGATTGCCAATTTTACTGCCAGCATTTCCTTTAGATTTATGTGCAGGTGCAGCTGGTCTTGAGTCCATAAGCCTTGTATGCACTTGTCCAGCATTTGGGCCCCCCAACCGAGGTCTGAGGCGTCCGTTGTGATGGTTTGATTTGGTTGAATGCTGTTGAAGGGCAATCCCGTGTTTGATTGGCAGGCCTGAGCCCACCATAGGAATTCTTGCTTCAGGCATGGGATTAGTGGGATTTTGGTTTCTAGGCTGTGCTTGTGTTGAGACCATAAGTTCTTCAGGTACCACTGTAGCTTTCTCATATGCAATCTGGCATGAGGGACCAGTATTATGCAGGATGCCATGAAGCCCAGGGCTTGTAGTACTTTTCTTGCTGTTAGACGGTCCTGCTTTGTTAAAGTCAAGAAGTAGAGAGGAAGTTGTTCTTGTTTTTCTACAGTTAGGAATGCCATCTGCTTTGATGTGTCCAGCTCTGCACCCAAAAAGGTTATTCTTTGGGATGGTATCAGCCTTGACTTTTTTATATTGACTGTGTATCCCAGGGCTTGCAGCAAGCAAATGACTCTTTGCAAGTCTTCTGTTAGCTTGTTTTTGTTGTCCGCTTGTATCAGGCAGTCGTCCAGGTAGGGATAAATTTGGATTCCCTGAAGTCTGAGCGATTACTGATGCCAGGCATTTCGTGAACACTCTGGGCGCAGTAGATAAGCCAAAGGGCAATGCTGAGAATTGATAATGCTCTGATCCTGCAAGAAATCTGAGGTATCTTCTGCAATTTGGTCGTATGGGGACATGCAGGTATGCCTCCTTGAGATCTAGAGTTACCAGCCAAGACTCCTTGCCCAGCATGGGAAGAAGCTGCTGTAGAGTCAGCATTTTGAATTTTGGAACAATGAGGAATGTGTTTAAAGCGGACAGGTCGAGAATAGGTCTCCATTTGCTCTCTTTTCTTGGTACCAGGAAGAGTCTGGAGTAAAATCCCTTTCCTTGTTCCATAGATGGTACCTTTTCCACAGCTCTCATCCTTACTAATTGAGCTATTTCTTTTAGAGCTTCTGCCTTTTGATTTGGTGGTAGGTTTGGCATTCCTCTTTTTCCTGGTAGAGTATGGAAATGAAACCTGTAACCTTGGACTATAGTTTGCAAAATCCACTTGTCCCTTGTGATGCAATGCCAGTTCTTTGAAAATAAGGCTAGCTTTCCGCCTAAGGGTGCTGCTAGTTGTTCCCTGGTAGGCGGTGCCAGAGCCAAGTCACTGTGATTGTCCTGTTGCAGTGGTGGTGGCTGCGTCTATGCCTCGCTGGTTGTTGCCCTGCCACTGGCGTCCCCTGTAGGCACCCCTGGATTGATTTCTGCCTCTTGAACGCCTGTTCCTGCCTCTCTGTGCTTTAGAGGAGTCTGGAAAGGACCAATTTTTGGAGGGCCAATTCCTGCTAAACCTTGGAGGCTGGACCTGTAAGAAGTCTTTCACTGTTTGTACAGATTTTGCCTTCTCTTCCATTTTCTTCAGTACCTGCTGTGCAGGAGAACCAAATAAATTGACCTTGTCCATGGGAGCATCTAATAGTTTTGATTTGACATGGTCCGTAAGGCCTGCTCTTTCAACCATGCATGTCTTCTGATAACTGTGCCAGTCATGGCTGATCTAAAGGAAGCCTCCAGTGCATCATAGCCGCATTTTAAAGAATGGTTACTAACCTGTTGAATGTTATGTACCATTTCCTGAACATATTTCTTATCTAAAGGTTCATCAGAGGACAGTTTTTTAGTTAACTGATCAAGCATAAACTCCTGATATTGGATCATATGGAATTGACAGTTCAAGGCCCTAGCTGATAGAGTAGCAGAGGTGTAAACTTTTTTCCCCCATCTCTAAGGACCTGGATTCCCTTTCAGAGGGAGGGGATTTTTAGCAGAGGTAGCTGCTACTGCCTTAGGCCCCTGGGAGATAGTCTCAGGATCTGCAAAAGGAGCCTTGTATAAATGGTGGTGTGTGTCCGGGACCCTGTAGAACCTATCGGGCTTAGCAGGGGCTGGAGGTAATGAATCAGGAGCAGTACAGGCATCATTAAATGCATCATCTACAACAGAAAGAACTGGAGGTATACCTAAAGGCCTATGTTGTGGTAAATGCAGAAAGGTTCTAAGCCTTTTCCTGGAATCTGAAAAATCTTGGCCCTGCCACTGAAACTGTTCTCTCATAGCATGCAAGGTTTCCCCAAAGGAAAATTCCTCAGGTGGAGAGGCAGATGGAATGGACTCTTCAGCATCAGAGTCTTCATAAGGGGAATAAGGAGCCTCTGGAGGGTCTGTATTGTCTGAATCATCCGAAGAATCATCCGTGGACAATGGCTCAGGGGGCTCTGCTCTAGGTCTCTTCTCTGGAGGTGGATGAGAGGCCCTGTCTGGATGAGGTTGGGATCCCCTGATTAAAGAAATGAGATCCTCGGCCAGAGAAAGCATTTGGGAACTGGAGCTGGGCCTGTGAGAGGGGGCCTTAACAGGCACAGTCTTACGGGCTTTAGCAGCTTTAGCCCTGGCAAAAGCCTTAATGGACATGGCTGCAGGAGGCCTAGCAGCTCCACGTGCAGGGGTTGATATATCCAAGGGAATAGTGTCAGATAATTCCTGAGAAACCACAACAGCAGGTTGGATTTCAGAAGCCGATTCTACCAGGTTAGAAGAGGCCTCGGTAGAAGGCATGGTTTCGGCTGAAGAAAGAACCGCTTGCTCGGTTTCGGCTGAAACAGAGACACTCGCGGTTTGCTTAACCGCGGTTTCGGCCGAAACCGCGGATCGTGAGTTTCGGTCCTTTTCTTTGCGTTTTTTGGATATTTGTGTAGTCGGAGGATCCGACGGCATAATATAAGCAAAATCAGAGCCGAAAAACTGCTCAGCAAACTCCGACCGACGTCTAAGCGTCCATCGGTTAAAAGCACAGGCTAGACAAGCTGCTACGTCGTGGTCTGGGCCTAAACAAGGTAAGCAGTAAGAGTGGAAATCTTTATGAGGTATTTGTTTCCCACAAGTTAAACAGTTATTCACTTTTTCTGACATCGGCTGAGGCAAGAAAGTGTCCCCAACGGGGTACTTAGCTTTTAGAAGTCTTCAAGTAGTATTCGGTAGTAGTAATCTCTGGATCTGACCGACCGGCACTTGCGAACAGCTTCTGCTTCGGGCGCCACGCGGCAAGAAAGACTGAGGAAAATGGCGTCGGCTGATGCCTTTATACCCGAAGAACTGCAGCTATGACGTCGGGTGAAGTGCGACACCAGCGGCCAGACCCAGACTTTGGAATCCGGCCGACCGAAGGGCTGCCTGATGACAGGACAACCCATTTGTAAGGACTGCAGATGCATCCTTGAAGGACATCTGTGGTGTTGTCTGCCCTTATCATCAACTGGCCTTGCCGAAGAAATGGTTTGAAAGCCTGAATTGCCAGTTTTACTGCCAGCATTTCCTTTAGGTTTATGTGTAGATGCAGTTGCTAGAGTCCATAAACCTTGTATGCATTTGTCCATCATGTGGGCCCCCCAACCGAGGTCTGAGGCGTCCGTTGTGATGATTTGGCTTGGTTGAGTGCTGTGGAAGGGCAGTCCTTCGTTTGACAGGCCTGAGCCCACCAGTGAAATTCTTGCTTCAGGCATGGAATTATTGGGATGCGAGTCTCTAGGCTGTGCTTGTGCTGAGACCATAAATTCTTTAGGTACCACTGTAGCTTTCTCATGTGCAGTCTGGCATGTGGGACCAATATTATGCAGGATGCCATGAAGCCCAATGCCTGTAGGACTTTTCTTGCTGTTAGATGGTTTTGCTTTGTTAATGCCATGAAGTAGAGAGGGAGTTGCTCATGTTTTTCTACTGTTAGGAATGCCATTTGTTTGGATGTGTCCAGCTCCGCACCCAAACAGGTTATCTTTTGGGATGGTATCAGCCTTGACTTTTTTATATTGACTGTATATATCCCAGGGCTTGTAGAAGGTAAATGACTCTTTTCAAGTCTTCTGCTAGCTTGTTTTTGTTGTCCGCTTGTATCAGGCTATCGTCCAGGTAAGGGTAGATTTGGATTCCCTGAAGCCTACAATGAGCGATTACTGATGCCAGGCATTTTGTGAACACTCTGGGCGCAGTAGATAAGCCAAAGGGCAATGCTGAGAATTGATAATGCTCTGATCCTGCAAGAAATCTGAGGTATCTTCTGCAATCTGGTCATATGGGGACGTGCAGGTATGCCTCCTTGAGATCTAGAGTAACCAGCCAAGACTCCTTGCCCAGCATGGGAAGAAGCTGCTGTAGGGTCAGCATTTTGAATTTTGGAACAATGAGGAATGTGTTTAAAGCGGACAGATCGAGAATAGGTCTCCATTTGCTTTCTTTCCTTGGTACTAGGAAGAGTCTGGAGTAAAAGCCCTTTCCTTGCTCCATATATGGTACTTTTTCCACAGCTCTTATTTTTAATAATTTATGTACTTGTTTTAGAGCTTCTGCCTTTTGATTTGGTGGTAGGTTTGGCATTCCTCTCTTTCCTGGTAGAGTATGGAAATGAAACCTGTAACCTTGGTCTATAGTTTGCAAAATCCACTTGTCTCTTGTGATGCAATGCCAGTTTTTTGAAAATAAAGCTAGCTTTCTGCCTAAGGGTGCTTCCAGTTGTTCCCTGGTAGGCGGTGCCAGAGCCAAGTCACTGTGATTGTCCTGTTGCAGTGGTGGTGGCTGCGTCTGTGCCTCGCTGGTTGTTACCCTGCCACTGGCGTCCCCTGTAGGCACCCCTGGATTGGTTTCTGCCTCTTGAACGCCTATTCCTGCCTCTCTGTGCTTTTGAGGAGTCTGGAAAGGACCAATTCTTGGAGGGCCAATTCCTGCTAAACCTTGGAGGTTAGACCTGTAAGAAATCTTTCACTGTTTGTACAGATTTTGCCTTCTCTTCCATCTTCTTCAGTACCTGTTGAGCAGGAGAACCAAATAAATTGACCTTGTCCATGGGAGCATCTAATAGTTTTGATTTGACATGGTCCGGTAAGGCCTGCTCTTTTAACCATGCATGCCTTCTGATAACTGTGCCAGTCATGGCTGATCTAAAGGAAGCCTCCAGTGCATCATAGCCGCATTTTAAAGAATGGTTACTAACTTGCTGAATGTTATGTACCATATCCTGAACATACTTCTTATCTAAAGGTTCATCAGAGGACAGCTTTTTAGTTAACTGGTCTAGCATAAATTCTTGATATTGGATCATATGAAATTGACAGTTCAAGGCCCTAGCTGACAGAGTAGCAGAAGTGTAAACTTTTTTACCCCATCTCTCTAAGGACCTGGATTCCCTTTCAGAGGGGATTTTTGCAGAGGTAGTTGCTACAGCCTTAGGCCCCTGGGAGATAGTCTCGGGATCTGCAAAAGGAGCCTTGTATAAATGGTGATGAGTGTCCGGGACCCTGTAGAACCTATCGGGCTTAGCAGGGGCCGGAGGTAATGAATCAGGAGCAGTACAAGCATCATTAAATGCATCATCTACAACAGAAAGAACTGGAGGTATAGCTAAAGGCCTATGTTGTGGTAAATGCAGGAAGGTTCTAAGCCTTTTCCTGGAGTCTGAAAAATCTTGGCCCTGCCACTGAAATTGTTCCCTCATAGCATGCAAGGTTTCCCCAAAGGAAAATTCCTCAGGTGGAGAGGCAGAAGGGATGGACTCTTCAGCATCAGAGTCTTCGTAAGTAGAATAAGGAGCCTCTGGAGGGTCTGTATTATCTGAATCATCAGAGGAATCATCAGTGGACACTGGCTCAGGGGGCTCTGCTCTAGGCCTCTTCTCTGGAGGTGGGTGAGAGGCCCTGTCTGGATGAGGTTGGGATCCCCGGACTAAAGAAATGAGATCCTCTGCTAGAGAAAGCATTTGGGAACTGGAGCTGGGCCTGTGAGAGGGGGTCTTAACAGGCACAGATTTTGTAGCTTTAGCTGCTTTAGCCCTGGCAAAGGCCTTAATGGACATGGCTGCAGGAGGCCTAGCAGCTCCACGTGCAGGGGTTGAAATATCCAAGGGAATAGTGTCAGATAATTCCTGAGAAACCGCAACTGCAGGTTGGATTTCAGAAGCCGATTCCACCAGGTTAGAAGAGGCCTCGGTAGAAGGCATGTTTTCAGCTGAAGGAAGAACCGCTTGCTCGGTTTCAGCCGAAACAGAGACACTCGCGGTTGGCTTAACCGCGGTTTCGGCAAACCGGACCGCGAAAGTGTCGGTCCTTTTCCTTGCGTTTTTTGGATATTTGTTAAGTCGGAGGATCCGACGGCATAATATAAGCAAAATCAGAGCGAAAAAACTGCTCAGCAAATTCCGACCGACGTCTAAGCGTCCGTCGGTTAAAAGAAGCACAGGCTAGACAAGCTGCTACGTCGTGGTCTGGGCCTAAACAAGGTAAGCAGTAAGAGTGGAAATCTTTATGAGGTATTTGTTTCCCACAAGTTAAACAGTTATTCACTTTTTCTGACATCGGCTGAGGCAAGAAAGAGTCCCCAACGGGGTACTTCGCTTTTTAGAAGTCTTCGGTAGTAGTTGAAGTATTCGGTAGTAGTAATCTCTGGATCTGACCGACCGGCACTTGCGAACAGCTTCTGCTTCGGGCGTCACGCGGCAAGAAAGACTGAGGAAAATGGCGTTGGCTGATGCCTTTATACCAGAGTAACTGCAGCTATGACGTCGGGTGAAGTGCGACACCAGCCGAGGCCAGACCCAGACTTTGGAATCCGGCCGACCGAAGGGCTGCCTGACGACAGGACAACCCATTTGTAAGGACTGCAGATGCATCCTTGAAGGACATCTACTAAACTAAAAAACTTTAAACTTCATGAACTTAAAAACAGAGAGACAATATTTTGCGCTTTCATCCAGTTTAATGTGCTGGACTTCATCAGAATTATTTAACAATACTTTCAAAATGTCAGTATATAAATAGGACAGTAATGAGACAGGGACATGTTTTTATGTTCATGAAGTTTAGTTTAGTAGTTTTGCTTAGTTTAAGTGCATATAATATACTCTCTGTTATCCAGCAGAGTTTTACAGTTTATATATATATCTATCTCTATCTATCTATCTATCTCTATCTATATATATATATATATCTATATATCTCTATATCTATATATCTATATATCTATATACATACATACACACACATACACACTATCTATATATATATATATATATATATATATATATATATATATATATATATATATATATCTATATATATATATACACACACACACACACACACACACACACACACATACATAAACACACATACACACACAATATATATAAGCTATCTGGCCCAGTCTGTACACCAACAACCTGATCTTACAATCTAAATTAATAATCCTTTCCACACACAATACTTTAGCTAGCCCTAATCAGTATCAATCTAAAAACTAACATTTTCCTCATCCAAATTCCTACATCCCCCTTCCAATTCTACTCCTAAGTGGTGATATACACCCTAATCCCAGCTCTTCTCCCACTTCTCAGCACACCCTAAATGACAAAAAATCCCTCTATTTCACTAATATTAACATCCAAAGTATACGAAATAAAATACCTCAACTACATGGATGGCTAAACCAATACAAACCAGACTTTGCAGCCATCACCGAAACCTGGCTAAAGCCATATATAAAAGAGACCGAATTTCTACAACGTAACTACTCCTGTCTAAGAAAAAGACAGGTTACACAAAAAAGGAGGGGGGTATAGCCCTACTATATCCAAACACCTTCACAGTGATTCCCTACTCCAAGACTTCTCCCACCGTATCCAATGCAGAATTACTCATTTCCTTCCTAAAACTAAACAATCAAAAGAAGCTATGTATTATAGTTATATACACCCCACTAGGCAATAACATTCCAATTTTAGAAGACATCCTTGCCTGGACTGCCAACAACATAAAAAATGAAACTATCATCCTAGGAGATGTCAATATTAACTGGTCAGATATCTCCAATGACAAACCAACCTTAGGGTTAAACCTTCACACCTACACTCAACTAATCTCAGATATCACAAGACCAGACAAACAAAATAGCAAAGGTACAATTCTAGACTGGATCACGGTATCATATCCTAAAAATATCTCCACCTCAGGTATACTCCCAGATAGTATCAGCGACCACTCACCAGCATTTATGGTACGCAAGCCTACCAGTATACCAAATTTACATCTAAGTATACCAGAGATCTATCCAATTACTCCCCCACAGTTCTCAATGAGGTATTGTACAAAATCAACTGGGATCCCTTAAAATCTCTCCCCCTAAATGAAGCAGTAGAGTCCTTTAACTCTACATTTCTCAATATCCTTAATACCCCTGCCACCCAAAGACAAAAAAAGGAGTAAAAGCTAACCATGCTATTTGGCTTACCTTGCCCACAAAACAAATCATGGCCTCTAGAGACAAAGCCTGGAAATCCTGGCAAAAAAACAAAACAGATTCCAACCTGACTCTATACAAACAACTTTGCAATCAAGCCAAACGATTAGTTACTAAAAATAAAGACTACTTCCAAAGAATTCAAAATCAACACTACCATAACCCAAAAAAATTTTGGGGAGCAGTCAATGCCCTTCTACACCCTGCGACACACCACAATCCATCCCCAAACCCTGACAAATCACCCTCCGAGCTAGCTTCTCTCTAACTCATACTTCATAGAATCTATCAATAAACTCACTACCACCTTCCCTCCCATAGACGCCAATCCCCCAAACAATGCATCTCATCCGCCTTCCACTTCTACACCTACTTTTCCTCTCTCACCCATACCCACCTCAACTATAAAAAAACTTCTCAAACTAAAACCATGCACAATTGCCCCGGACAACCTTCCTGCTGAATTCTTACAACAATCAGCCTCTTCAATAGCTTATCCCATCAGCATCCTCATCAATAGATCTATCCAAGAATCATGCATACACGATATCTGGAATAAAGCTTATGTTCTTCCACTTCACAAAGGTGGCAACAACTCTGATATTTCTTACTTCAGACCCATTGCCATACTCTCCCCATTTCAAAAATACTCGAAAAATGTATCCAAACCCAGCTACTCAATGTCACACAAAGTACAGTTTTGTACCTACCATAAATGTAGATGTTAGAGTGCTAATACAGCTGCAGTCATAACAGATGGGTTCTCCTGCCGTCAGGCGGGTCCCCGGTCTGCTGAATTCCAAAGTCTAGGTCCGGCGTCGGTTGTCGTCGCTTCTTCCCGGACGTCAGTGTGATAGGGGTGTAAAGGAACCAGCCGACGCCATTTTCTTCAGTTTTTCTTGCCCCAGATGTCAGGTGCCCCCAGAAGGAAGGCAATTCATAAATTTGAGTAATCATGCAGTGCAATATAATCAAAATACAGTAGTTGCAAGCAAATACATTATAAATGAATACCCCAATCAGGTTGTTTGAGGATGTGTCAGCCTATAGGCCTGTCCCAAGAGGGGAAGGAGGGAGGGAAACCTGGACTGCAGCTGTATTAGCACTCTAACATCTACATTTATGGTAGGTACAAAAAGTACAGTTTTGTACCTACCATAAATGTAGATGTCCGATAGGTATGCATCTGCAGTCATAACATATGGGTTGTCCTGCCTGACGACAGGACAACCCAGTTGTTATGACTGCAGATGCTATCCAGTTCGGACATCTACATTTATGGTAGGTACAAAACTGTACTTTTTGTACCTACCATAAATGTAGATGTCCGATAGGTATGCATCTGCAGTCAGGATTACCCACCCTCCTTTCCTTCCCCTCTGTGGTATTCCTAGGATGCTTACCCCTCTTTCAGCTAGCTGGGGGAATCTATTATGGTGTATTTGTTTGTATGTGTGTATGTATGTGTGTATGTGTGTGTGTATATATATATATATATATATATATATATATATTGTTTGCTACTATTTGGAATTGTCAACCTTTCTCCAAATTTAGCCTTCCTAGAGGGCACCTGGCATCTGGGGCAAGAAACACTGAGGAAAATGGTGTCGGCTGATGCCTTTATACCCCAGAAGCTCTGACGTCGGGGAAAGTGCGACACCAGCCGAGGCCAGACCCAGACTTTGGAATCTACCTTTATCCTCCTCCCCTAGTTGGCTATGGTATTCTACCCAGTTGTTATGACTGCAGATGCATCCATGAAGGACATAGTACAGTTTTGTACCTACCATAAATGTAGATGTCCGAACTGGATAGCATCTGCAGTCAGGATTACCCTCCCTCCTTCCCCTCTGTGGTACTCCTACGGTGTTTACCCTCCTAATAGCTAGCTGGTGGGGGGGGGGGGGGGAGTCTTTTATGGTGTATTTGTTTGTATATATGTACATACATGCTTATTTTTGTGTTTACCACTATCTTTTTGGAAACATTGGCATCTATCCAAATTTTAGCCTTCAAGAGGGCTACTGGCATCTGGGGCAAGAAACACTGAGGAAAATGGCGTCGGCTGATGCTTTTATACCCGAAGACCAACAGAGATGACGCCGGGTGAAGTGCGACATCAGCGAGCGGACCCGACTTTGGAATCCGCCGACTGAAGGGCTGCCTGACGACAGGACAACCCAGTTGTTATGACTGCAGATGCATCCATGAAGGACATCTGTACTATGTCCTTCAAGGATGCATCTGCAGTCATAACATATGGGTAGAATACCATAGCCAAACTGGGGGAGGAGGTACTAAGATAAGGATGGTGTAGTTAAGATCCCCTGTAAAACTGCAGTTGCAAAACCTGCTCGGGATCTGGAGTATAAAGGTAGATTGTAATGCTTGGCAAATGTATGCACGGAGCTCCAAGTAGCAGCTTCTAAAATCCTTGGTAGCCACCCCTCGTAGGAAAGCTGAAGTGGTGGCTGTGGCTCTTGTGGAATGAGGCCTGATATTTTCAGGAGCTGTCTTTCCATGAAAAGAGTAGCAGAAATGAATGCAATTTCCTATCCATTATGAAATTGTCTGTTTGGAAATTGCTTTTCCTTGCACTCCAGTTGCATATGCTACAAAAAGTTGGTCAGTTTTTCTGCTGGTTTTAGTTCTGTCCAGATAGTAGCATAGTTGTCTGTGTACATCCAAGGTGTGCAATAGTCTTTCCCCCTTGTTCTGTGGTTTAGGGAAGAACGTAGGCAAATTAATAGCTTGGTTCAAGGATACCCTGGATACCACCTTTGGCATGAAAGTAGGATTGGTTCTCAGAGACACTCTATCCTGGTGAAAAATAAGGAAAGGCTGCACTGCCATTAATGCCTGTAACTCTGATACTCTTCTTGCTGAAGTGATTGCCAGAAGGAAAGCAGTTTTCCAAGATAAAAACTGTAAGTCTGCTGATGCTGCTGGTTCAAAAGGGGGTAGTGTTAATTTTTCCAGCACAAAATTGAGATCCCATGCAGGCAGAGGGGGTCTCTTTGGAGGTTTTACATTTTTGATCCCTCTTAAAAATTGTCTGAGGAGAGGGTGAGAGAAGATAGGAGGATCCATATTGTACTCTGCTGAAATTGCTGAAGCATGAATCTCAATGGAAGAATAGGACAGGCCATTGTGGAACAGTTCTGCTAAGTATTCTAGGATGTGTGCTAGGTTTGCCAGTGTGACATCTGTACCCTTTGATGTGCTCCAAATGATGAATCTCTTCCATTTAGCTGAGTATGTCTTCCTTGTGGAGGGTCTGCGAGCCTGCAGGATCATCTCCTTGACCCTCTGAGATAAGACAGTTTGGTTTTGTTTTAAACAATTTTCCAGGCAGTTAGCTGCAGTGTTTTCAAGTTTGGATGCAGGGTCTTGAAGTTGTTCTGCGTTAGAAGAAGGGGCCATAGGGGTAGAGACCATGAGTTCGTCTGAGACATGCTTCTCAGTAGCGGATACCAGTGCTGCCTTGGCCAGTCTGGAGCTATTAGTATCACCTTTGGCTGTTCTTTCCTGATCTTCAGTAGAACTTTGTAGAGCAATGGGAGAGGTGGGAATGCATACACTGTTAGGGCATTCCAGCTGAAAGAGAGAGTCCACCCTCCAGGCTTGTGGGTGGTATATCCTTGAGCAGAATTTCTTCAGTTGGTGGTCGAGTGGGGAGGCGAACAGGTCTATCTCTGGCATTCCCCATTTGTTTGTTATGAGTTTGAAGATGTCTGGATGCAGCATCCATTCGTGAGCATCCGTGGTAGTTCTGCTTAAGCTGTCTGCTAGTGAATTCTCTTTTCCTGGTACAAATTTGGCCTGCAGCTGGATGTTGAGATTCAGGCCTAGGTTCCACAGATCCATTGCCATCCGGCATAAAGGGTAGGAGTGCGTGCCTCCCTGTTTGTTTATGTACCACATGACTGTGGTATTGTCTGTCCTTAACAGCAGATGTCCTTGCTGGAGGAATGGTTTGAATGCCTCGATTGCATGCTTCACTGCCAGCATCTCCTTAGGTTTATGTGCAAGTTTAGCTGGTCTTGAGACCACAGGCCTTGGATACACTTGTCCTCCATGTGTGCTCCCCATCCTAGGTCTGAGGCGTCCGTGGTGATGGTCTGCCTTGGTTGTGGTTTGTTGAAAGGCAACCCTCTGTTGGACTGGCAGGCCTGAGCCCACCACAAGAATTCCTTTTTCAAGCATGGAATGATTGGTATCGTGGTTTCTAGACTGTGCCTTAGGTACCATTGTAATTTCCTCATATGCAGCCTGGCATGCGGGATCAAGATTATGCAGGATGCCATGTAACCCAGGGCCTGCAGGACTTTCCTTGCAGTAAGCTGAGCTTGTCTTTTAAGAGCCATGAAGTAGTCTGGGAGTTGGTTTTGTTTTTCTTCTGTGAGAAAAGCCATCTGAGTTAGTGTCCAGATCCGCTCCCAAAAAGGTTATCCTTTGGGATGGCACTAGTTTTGACTTCTGGATGTTGACTGTGTATCCCAAGGCCTGTAACAGGTGTATGACATAGGCCAAATCCTTTATTAGTTTTGTCTTGTTGTCCGCTTGTATTAGGCAGTCGTCCAGGTATGGGTAGATTTGAATTCCCTGAAGCCTGCAATGTGCAATTACTGATGCCAGGCATTTCGTGAATACTCTGGGCGCAGTAGATAAGCCAAAGGGCAATGCTGAGAATTGATAATGCTCTGATCCTGCAAGAAATCTGAGGTGTCTTCTGCAATCTGGTCGTATAGGGACGTGCAGGTATGCCTCCTTGAGATCTAGAGTCACCAGCAAAGACTCCTTGCCCAACATGGGAAGAAGTTGCTGTAGGGTCAGCATTTTGAATTTTGCCACAATGAGATATGTGTTTAGTGCAGACAGGTCGAGAATAGGCCTCCATTGGTTTTCTTTTCTTGGTACAAGGAATAGTCTGGAGTAAAATCCTTGGCCTTGTTCCATAGATGGTACCCTTTCTATCGCTTTCATCTGAAGTAAATTGTTGATTTGTCTTAAAGCCTCTGGCTTCTGGTTTGGTGGAAGGTTTGGCATTCTGCTCCTTTTTGGTAAAGTGTGGAAGTGAAACCTGTATCCTTTGTCTATTGTTTGCAATGTCCATGTGTCTTTTGTAATGCAATGCCAGTTTTTCGAGAATAAAGCCAGCTTTCCCAAGGGTGCTTCCAGTTGTTCCCTGGTAGGCGGAATCAGAGTCAAGTCATTGTGTCTGTCCTGTGGAAGTGGTTGTAGTTGCAGCTGTGGCAGTACTCCTCTGGTTGGCAGACTGCCATTGACGACCCCTGTAGGCACCCTTTGATTGACCTCTGCCTCTTGGGAGTCTATTCCTGCCCCTCTGTGCTCTGGAGGTGTCTGGAAAGGACCAATTCTTTGAAGGCCAGTTTCTGCTGAACCTCGGAGGTTGAACCTGCAGAAAATCCTTTACTGTTTGCACAGATTTTGCTTTTTCTTCCACTTTCTTTAGAATCTCCTGTGCAGGGGAGAAAAATAAACTTTGTTTCTCCATTGGAGCATCTAGGAGTTTAGCCTTGACATGGTCTGGCAAGGACTGCTCTTTTAGCCAGGCATGCCTCCGAATTACTGCCCCAGTCATAGCTGATCTAAATGAAGCCTCCAGTGCATCATAGCCATATTTTAAGAAATGATTACTGATCTGCTGAGAGTTGTGTACCAAATCCTGAAGGGACTTACGGTCTAAAGGTTCAGGAGAAGAAAGCTTTTTATTCAGCTGATCCAACAAATATTCCTGGTACTGTATCATATGGAATTGACAGTTTAATGCCTTGGCAGAAAGAGTAGCAGATGTATAAACCTTTTTACCCCATCTCTCTAATGTTCTTGACTCTCTTTCAGAGGGTAGGGGGTTTTTGGCAGTGGCAGCTGCAACACCTTTTGGGCCCTGAGAAATAGTTTCTGGGTCTGCAGCATGGGCTTTATACAAGTGGAAATGAGAATCCGGGACCCTGTAATATCTGTCAGGTTTGGCAGGGGCCGGGGGAAGAGAATCAGGGGCAGAACTGACATTATACACATCATCAACTACAGTTAGCACAGGTGGAATGGCTAAAGGCCTATGCTGTGGCAAATGTAAAAATGTCCTTAATCTTTTTCTAGAATCAGAAAAATCCTGACCCTGCCATTGAAAGTGTTCCCTCATTGAGTGTAAAGTCTCCCCTGAGGTATTTTTTTCCCACAAGTTAAACAATTATTTACTTTGTCTGACATCGGCGGAGGCAAGAAAGAGTCCCCAACGGGGTACTTAGCTTTTTTAGAAGTCTTCGGTAGCTGAAATCTCTGTATCTGACCGACCGGCACTTGCGAACAGCTTCCGCTTCGGGCACCGCGCGGCAAGAAAGACAAAGGAAAATGGCGTCGGCTGATGCCTTTATACCCCAGAAGCTCTGACGTCGGGGAAAGTGCGACATCAGCCGAGGCCAGACCCAGACTTTGGAATCCGGCCGACCGAAGGGCTGCCTGAGGCAGGACAACCCATATGTTATGACTGCAGATGCATCCTTGAAGGACATCTGTACTATGTTCATCATGCATACAGCTGCAGTCATAACAGATGGGTAGAATACCAAAGCTAAGAAAGGGGTGGTAGGCACTAGGTGGAATTAGGAGGAGCCAAAATGCCCTGCAAGACTGCAGTGGCAAAGCCTGCTCTAGATTTTGAGTATAATGGTAGGTTGTAGTGCTTGGAGAAGGTATGCACAGAACTCCAAGTGGCTGCTTCCAAAATATCCTTGGTAGGAATTCCTCTGAGGAATGCTGCAGAGGTGGCTGTGGCCCTGGTGGAATGAGTCCTAATGCCTGTAGGAACAGTTTTGCCATGAAAGGAATAGCAAAAGCGTATGCAGTGGGCTATCCATTTTGATAGTCTGTTTGGAAATTGGCTTCCCTTGAGCTCCTACCGCATAGGCCACAAAGAGCTATTCCGATTTTCTGAAAGGCTTTGTTCTGTCCAAATAATAACGCAGTTGTCTGTGGATTTCCAAGGAATGTAGTAATCTCTCCCCTTTGTTTTGAGGATTAGGATAAAAAGTAGGTAAATGTATGGCCTGATTTAAAGCTACCCTGGATACCACTTTAGGCATAAAGGACAGGTTGGTTCGTAAGGAAACTCTGTCCTGATGGAAGATGATAAAAGGTTGGACGGCCATGAGAGCCTGTAGTTCTGAAACTCTACGAGCTGAGGTGATAGCCAGAAGGAAAGCTG
This sequence comes from Protopterus annectens, assembly GCF_019279795.1. Lineage (NCBI taxonomy): Eukaryota > Metazoa > Chordata > Ceratodontiformes > Protopteridae > Protopterus > Protopterus annectens. The sequence continues at coordinate 1,063,321,474 of NC_056737.1, forward strand.
TTTTCCAGGACAAATATTGCAAATCTGATGAGGCAGCTGGCTCAAAGGGAGGCAAGGTCAGTTTTTTCAGCAAGAAATTAAGATCCCAAGCAGGTATTGGTTGTTTTCTTGGAGGCCTTAAATTCTTAGCCCCTCTGAGGAACTGCCTTAGGAGAGGGTGAAAGAATAAAGGTGGATCAGTGTTGTATTCTGCAGAAATGGCTGATGCATGGATTTTGATGGAGGAGAAAGTCCACTGCTTAGCAGTTCAGCCAAATATTGTAGTATTTGAGGTAAATTCAGTTTTCCAGGATCCTGGCCCTTTTTCTCATTCCAGACACAAAAACGTTTCCATTTTGCGGAGTAAGCTTTTCTAGTTGATGGCCTTCTGGCCTCCAAAATGACATCCTGCACCTCCTTGGAGAGTAGGGCCTGTTGTGATGCTAAGGAATCTTCCATGCGGCTAGATTGAGTGCTTTTAGCTGGCTGTGAAGAGTTTTGAAACTGTGCTGAGTCAGAAGAAGAGGCATTAGAGGCAGGGTCCATGCTGGGGAATGCGTCAGGCTCCTCAGGAGTGGGTACCAGTGTTGCCTTGGCCAGTCTGGAGCAATGAGTATCATCTTTGGTCTGTCTGCTTTGGTCTTTAATAGAACTTTGGGCAGCAGAGGAAGAGGAGGGAAGGCATAAACTGTCATTGATGTCCAACTGAAGGAAAGAGCGTCCACTCTCCAGGCCTTTGGATGTTAGATCCTTGAGCAGAATTTTGACAATTGATGATTCTTGTGGGAGGCAAAGAGATCTATGTCTGGCCTTCCCCATTTTTGTATTATTTCTGTAAAAACTTTTGGATGCAATTTCCATTCGTGTGGATCTGTCATATTCCTGCTTAGGTTATCTGCCAGCGTGTTTTCCTTGCCTGGCAAGTACTGTGCTTGTAGTTCCATCTTTAAGTCCATGGCCATGTTCCATAGTGACATGGCCAGTCTGCATAGGGGATAAGAATGTGTTCCACCCTGTTTATGTACCACAACTGTGGTGTTGTCCGTTCTTATCAATAGTTGACCTGGTTGTAGAAGGTCCTTGAAAGCTATAATAGCATTTATTACTGCTGGCATTTCTTTTTGATTGATGTGAAGGTGCTTTTCTTTTTGGGACCATTTGCCCCGAATGCACCGGTTTGTCATGTGCGCCCCCCAGGTGTAGTCAGAGGCATCTGTTGTGATGACATGATTTGCTTGAGGCTTGCTGAATGGAAGACCTGTGTTTGTTTGACATGCTTGAGCCCACCACAGAAATTCCTTTTGCAGACATGGAATTAGTGGTATTATTGTTTCCAAACTGTGGCTGTGTTGAGACCATATGTTTTTCAGGTACCATTGTAGTTCTCATATGCAGCTTTGCACATGGGATTAGTAAGATGCAAGATGCCATGAATCCCAGAGCCTGCAGGATTTTCCTTGCAGTCAGCCTGGTGCAATTTGCCAGTGTTCTGAAATATTGAATTAGTTGCCCCTGCTTCTCTGGCGTGAGGTAGGCCATCTGGGTGTTTGTGTCCAAATTGGCACCCAGGAAAATTATCTTCCGAGAGGGTATTAGTCTTGATTTCTCTTTGTTGACTGTGTATCCTAGAGAGTTTAATAACATCATTACATAAGCCAGATGTTTCAGAAGAATGTGCTTGCTGTCCGCTTGGATCAGGCAGTCGTCCAAATAAGGGTACATTTGTATCCCTTGAAGTCTGCAGTAGGCAATTACTGATGTCAGGCATTTCGTGAATACTCTGGGCGCAGTAGATAAGCCAAAGGGCAATGCAGAGAATTGATGATGGGTTGAACCTGCAAGAAATCTGAGGTATCTTCTGCAATTTTGTCTGATTGGGACATGCAGGTATGCCTCCTTGAGGTCCAATGTTACCAGCCAAGAGTCCTTGCCCAGCATGGGAAGAAGTTGCTGTAGAGTGAGCATCTGGAATTTTGGTACAAGTAGAAATGTGTTTAGGATGGATAGATCCAAAATAGGTCTCCAATCTTTTCCCTTCCTTGGCACCAGAAATAGCCTGGAATAAAAAACTTGACCTTGTTCATGTGTAGGTACCTCTTGAATAGCTTTCATGTTTATGAGATCTGAAATTTGCCTTTCTGCCTCTGCCCTTTGATTGTGTGGCAGGTTTGGCATGCCTCTCATTTTTGGAAGGGTATGAAAATGGAATTTGTAGCCTCGGTTTATAATGTCCAGGATCCATTTGTCCTTTGTGACAACATGCCAATTCTTTGAAAATAGTGCCAGCTTTCCTCCTAAGGGGGGCTGCCATTTGAGATCTGGTTGGCATGCAAAGGGGAAAGTCATTGGGTTTGCTTTCTGAAAGATTGCGAGTTGTCCTCACCACCTCTGTGTAGGAGCTTGCCATTGTCTGCCTCTATACGATCCTTGTGATTGTCCTCTGCCCCTCGGGCGCCTGTATCTGTCTCTTTGGGGTCTGTCTGTGGCAGGAAAGGACCAGTTTTTGGAAGGCCAATTTCTACTAAAACGTGAGGGTTGAACCTGCAGAAATTCTCACACAGTTTGCATTGATTTAGCCTTTTCCTCCATTTTCCGTAATACTTCCTCAGCATTAGCCCCAAATAGTACATCCTTTTGAAGAGGGGCGTCTAGTAATTTAGCTTTGACATGATCAGGCAAGGCTTGTTCCTTGAGCCAGGAATGCCTACGCATGACTGAGCCTGTAACAGCAGCCCTACATGAGGCCTCTAGAGCATCAAAACCACATTGTAAGGTAGGTTTACCCACTTGTTCTGCACTATGCATCAAATCCTGCAACTCCTTCAATTCTGGTTGTTCAGGTTGTGACATTTTACTTTTCAATTGTGATAACAAAAACTGTTGGTATTTTAGCATATGAAACTGACAGTTTAAGGCCCTCGTGGATAAGGTAGCCGAGGTATATACCTTTTCCCCCCACCTTTCTAAGGATCTGGAATCTCTCTCGGAAGGCAGTGGATTTTTGGCAATGGAGGCCTTAACTCCCTTGGGCCCCTGTGAGATGGTTTCTAGGTCAGCAGCATGGCTTTTGTATAGAAATTGGTGTGAGTCAGGAACCCTGTAGTACCTGTCAGGCTTAACTGGAGCTGGAGGTAGGGAGTCCGGGTTAAGGCAGGCCTCCGAGTAAACATCATCTAGGATGTCCAAGACAGGAGGTATAGCCAGAGGCCTGTGCTGGGGTAACAAAAGAAATTCCATGAGCCTTTTCTTGGAATCTGAATAATCCTGGCCTTCCCAGTGGAAGTGTTCCCTTAAGGTATGCAAGGTTTCCCCAAATGAGTAATCCTCAGGGGGGATACAGAAGGAATAGACTCCTCCGCATCAGAGTCTTCAAAAGGGGAGTAAGACTGTTCCTGATTATCAGAGTGTTCTGAAATAATGGAGCCCTGATCAGAGGAGGGGGAATCTTCCTCCACTCTGGGCCTTTTGTCCGGAGGGGCTGAGAACCTCTGATTAGAGTAATTAAATCCTCAGCCATTTTAAGCATCCGTTTCTTAGGCATGGGGCCTGGAGATGGGCCCTGTGTAGCTAGTCTCAGAGTGCATGGTTGCTTTAGACTTGGTGAAAGCCTTGATGGAGAAAGAAGAGGAAGGTCTGAAGACACCTTGAGTGGAGGTGGACCTGTCCACATTCTGTGTTTCAACGCCAAGAGTGGCTTCGGTATCTGTAGTCGGGGTGTGGGCCGAGGAGCCTGCGACCTTGGGTACAGGGGACACTGCCAAAGATGTGTCGTCGGTAATCAGGGGCTGCGTAGGTGCCAAAGATGTGTCGTCGGTAATCAGGGGCTGCGTAGGTGCCTCGCTGAGAACCGGACCACGTGTAGTCGGCTTTGGCGTGGTGTCGGTAGAGGCCACGGACCTAGAGTGTCGGTCCTTGTCTTTGCGTTTTTTAGACAAAACCGGAGTATCCGACGACATAGTATAGTTAAATGCTTTCCCAAAATAAATGCTGGGCGAACTCCGCCCGACGCTTAATAGTGCGTTTTTTGAATGTAGCACAAAAGCGACAGCCCGAGACGTCGTGGTCTGGGCCTAAACAAGGAATACAGAGGGAATGGAAATCATTATGCGGTATTTGCTTCCCACAAGAAATACAATTATTAACTTTGTCGGACATCGGTCTGAGGCAAGAAAAGTTTCCCCGACGGGGTACTTAGCTTTTAAGAAGACTTCGGTTTCCAAATTTTCGTAATCTCAGGAGCTGGCCGACCGGCACTTGCGAACTGCTTCTGCTTCGGGCACCGCGCGGCAAGAAAGACTGAAGAAAATGGCGTCGTCTGGTTCCTTTATACCCCTGTCGCACTGACGTCAGGGAACAAGCGACGACAACCGACGCCAGACCTAGACTTTGGAATTCGGCCGACCGAGGACCCGCCTGACGGCAGGAGAACCCATCTGTTATGACTGCAGCTGTATGCACGATGAACATAAACTGCTTTCCCCCACACAGCACAGCTTTAGACCAGGACATAGTACCAACACTGCCCTTATCTCATTCCTAGACACTGTTAACAGAGCCCGTGACTCTGGATCCATAATATCTGCACTCTTTCTTGATCTCTCAAAAGCATTTGATACAGTCTCACACCCCCTCTTACTACTCTAGCCAACCTTAACTTATCTCCCTCTACTCTCCAGTGGTTCTCTATCTTACCAACAGACAACAGTCTACCATCTGGCAAAACTGCTTCTCTCCATTCATAAATACCAAAACGGGTGTACCTCAAGGCTCCATATTAGGACCCCTCCTCTTCAATGTATTTATCAGTGACTACCATACTAGTCTTTCAAACTCTACTCTAATACAATATGCAGATGACTCCACTATCATCTGCTCCTCCAAATCTTCCCCCCTACTACAACAGCTTACCCAAGAAGCTTTTTCCTCCACTGAATCATGGATGTCCCAGAACCATCTAGTCCTAAACCCCAACAAAACAAAACTCCTTATCTTTACTCCAACCAAAAACTTCCCAATAAATATGTCAGAACTCACTGTTCAGTCCCAAAATAAAATTATCATAGACGTTGTCCCCAACACTAAGCGGCTTGGTGTCACCATTGATGACAACCTAACCTTTGACCTTCATATCAATAACAACATAAAAAAACATCAGAAACTAGGATCCCTTTATAGGCACAACCACTTTCTTACTTCTCCAGCAAAAAACACACTCTCACCTCAGCATACCTGCTTCCAACACTTCTATATGGGGCACCCATCCTTACAAACGTACAATCCTCTCTAAAAAAACAAACAAAATTCATGCTACAACAAAACTGCCAAATTTGCCACCAATGCCAAACTCTCCACCCATCATTGTACTACACTACAAGAACTCAACTGGCGTGAACTCCCCCAACATCTAGTATATCTACAACTTACTATTGGCCAGAAACTCATTAATTCCCCTGATGCCTGTCCATCCCTCTCTAGTTTACTTATCATCTATCACCCAAACCGGCAACTTACATCTGAAAATAAACTACTACTAAATGTCGATAAACCCAAGCTTTCATCCGGACATATATTATACTCTTTTTATGTCTCCAAGCTATGGAACAATCTCCCCCCTGGACTTAGAGCAATCCCTAACCTCATTATATCATGTGTGTGTGTGTGTGTGTGTGTGTGTGTGTGTGTGTGTATGTATATATATATATATATATATATATATATATATATATATATATATATAAAAATGTGTGTGTATATTATAAATGTGTGTGTATATTATATATATATATATGTTTGATATATATATATATATATATATATATATATATATTTTTTTTTGTGTGTGTGTGTGTGTACACGCTTGTAAATCTTGACAGCTCATAATCCTGAAATTCAAAATACTGAAGCCAAAATCTTGAAAGTTCAAAATACTGAAAACTCAATAGTGAATTTCATAACATTGAAAAAAAAAAAAGGGGGGGGGGGTACACCAACACTTACATATATGTGTATATACCATCCACAGCCCTCCAACACAGAGAACTCCATTATGTTACCAACACCACACTCCCACAACCATATCATCCCATTATTCTTGCCTTCTCTATGCATATGTCTTTACTTTATCTCCATAATTACCACTTATCACCATCCACTTAGCACCATGTACTGTATCAAATCACCCACCCTACCATACACCACAAACAATCCCTCCATACCTGCAAACACACAACTAATTATCTATTACCCTTTAAATCTTACAGCTCAACTCTCCTATCCATTATACCTATCAATCTAAAAAAACACCTTAGCCTCAAATACCACTTCCTACCTATATTCTACCTTAAAACCATCACCAGAATTGCAGCTCAACTACTACTAGGAGGCGATATTCACCCCAACCCTGGCACAACAAACACCCATATCACACCTGACCCCAATCTCCCATTTAAACACAAATCCCCTGATATACTCATACTAAACCTAAACATTCGCAGTATCAAATAAAATAGAACAGTTACAGGGAACCATCTTTGTATATAACCCAGATATTATAGATATTACAGAAACATGGCTTAAACCCCACAGAAAAGGTGGTGGCATTGCCCTTCTTTACAAAGCCAATTTAAAAGTTCAGCTACTTCAAAAAGAAACCCCAGATTTCAACACTGCTGAGCTCCTATTCACCAAAATCCTACCAATCAATACAAACAACTAAACCTACTCAGCATTTATATACCACCAGGAGACAACATTAAGACACTAGAGAATCTATACTCCACTGGGCTTCCCATTCCCTGTCCCAAGAAACTGTACTTTTAGGTGATGCCAACAGAGTGGAACACCATACACTCACCCATAGCTACCAACCACATAAACCTATATAATTTTGTACGACTCAATACACTCACCCAAAGGAATTGACAAAACCACCAGACGTGAATCCACCTTAGACTGGATCCTGACTAACCAGCCCAGTACTGACCACCTATCCGGGATACTACCCAATTCCTCAGTGACCATAACCAAACCATTCTCCTTCGTCACAAACTAAAATCTACGAACACCCCTGCTCTTACAAATCCTCTCCCACAAAAACTTCTCCCCAGTACAATTCTCAGAAACCCTAAAATCCTGTGACTGGGCTCCTATAAAAACCCTTCCCCTGGATATTGCAGTATAATACTTTAATGCCAAATTCCTAGGGATTTTAAACCAACTAGCACCACTGAAAACAATAAGATTGCAAAGTAACCCCGCTCCCTGGTTAAACAAAGCCACTAAAAACTTACTCAAGACTAAAGACAAAGCTTGGTTAATTTGGCAAAAATGCAAAACTCCTGAAACTAGACAAAGCTTTGCTGAGTTCAGAAATAAAGCAAAAATATCAGGTCAGGTTGGACAAGATAAACCACTATATTTCCCTACAAAGGAAACATAACCCACAGAAATTCTGGGCTGCAGTGAGTAACATCCTCCAGCCTGGAAAAGTCACCACACCACCCCCAGATGTCAAAGGTCTTGATTCACATATAGCCTCTAGTTTCAATAATTACTTTACTTCTTCAATACTGAGCCAGGTTAAGTGCAATACCACCCACAACTCAACCTCAACCCTTAAACTACCAGACTAACTCCACCCCCTTTACACTCACCCCAGTACTAACATCTACCATTCAAAATCTCTTAGCTAAACTCAAACCTACCTCCCTAGCTGCTGACAGTCTTCCAGCTAAATATCTACAAATTGCATCCAAGGCCATCTCCTACCCAGTCTCCCGACTTATTAACAGATCTATCACCCCGCATACTATTCCTTCATTATGGAAAACCTCATATATCATATCCCCCTCCACAAGGGAGGTCCATCTAATGACCTCTCCCAACTACCGTCCCATTGCAATCCTATCACTTCTCTCAAAATTCTAGAAAAATGTATCCACCACCAACTCCTTACCCACCTTCTAACTAAAACCCAACATGGATTCAGACCTTCTCATAGCACCAACAGTGCCCTAATGAACTTTTCCAATACCATAAACTCGCACAGGAACCAAGGAAAGCTGGTCTCTGCCACCTTCTTAGACCTATCCAAGGTATTTCATACTCACCTGTCTAGCAGAACCCAACCTTGATGACCCCACTCAACAATGGTTTAACAATTACCTAAACAACTGGTCACAATCTGTCAAATGGGGCAAATCCCTATCCCCCCACTCCCTGTCACATGTGGTGCCCCACAAGGTTCAATCCTTGGCCCCCTTCTCTTCAACATATTTACAAATCATCTCCACCTAGCTACCACTAAAGCCAACATTGTCCAGTATGCGGACAACACTACCTAATCTGCTCAGCAACAAACATCCAATTACTTCAAATTAAAGCTCAAGAATCCTTCACTGAGGTAGAGAACTGGCCAAATAATTACCAACTAATACTAAACCCCAAAAAACCACAGCTAATACTATTCCACCCAACCAAACACTGCAACACCACCTTTACCATTATGTCAACCAATGGCACCCTCATCACTCCAGTAACAGAGGCTAATCTCTTAGGCATCACTACTGATCACAAACTTAAATACAACAAGCACATATCCCAAACTATCTCCAACGTCCATAAAAAACTAGGCTGCCTATATCGTTGCAAACTATTCCTAACCCGAGACTAGAATAACAATAGGCAGAACTCATCTCTTATCAACACTGCTTTAAGCCTCTTCAGTTCTCACCAATATCAACAAAACCAACCTGAACAAACTCTCTACATGCTACAATAAAATAGCAAGGTTCGCTGCCAATAATAGATCACATTCCCACCATTGCCTATCCCTAACTAAACTGCACTGGTTAGAATTTCCAAACCTCCTACGCTACCACCAACTGATTACAGCCCATCAAATTCTTTTCCATCCGGGGAAGTGCCCTGCCCTTGCCGACATGCTAAACTTTCACAACCCTAAAAGGGAGCTATTTTCATGTATGAAAAACCTGAGTTAAGGTAATCCATGCAATAACAGTTCTGGGGAGGCCTTATTCTCCCATGATGTTGCCAAAGCGAACACCCTCCCACCTGAACTCAGGCTACAAAGTCACACAGGCACCTTTAATGGCCTTCTTAAAATTACACCTCAATACTAACCCTCTCTGCAACTGCAAAGACCCCCCCCCCTTGAAGACCCACTTTTCCATATGAAAGTGACCTGTTGAAGCTTTTAATGCATACACTATACTCTCACCTGAAATGTACTTTTTGGATATATTGTAAATAATGGTACTACTCCTGAGTATCTTACTGTTCTACATAATTGTTTTTTTGTACTTCATGGTTTCTCTTATCTTGTATGCCAGTTTTATTGTTATCTAAAGCATGCATCTACACTTTTATTTCTTTGGAGCTTTTCTCCCCAGGAATCCACTGAAAAAGGACACATGATGTCCAGTTGGACTTATCCTGGTAAAATAAATGTTAAATAAATAAAATAAATGTGTGTGTGTGTGTGTGTGTGTGTGTGTGTGCGTGTGTGTGTGTGTGTGTGTGTGTGTGTGTGTGTGTGTGTGTATGTGTGTGTGTATGTGTATATACCCGGTTCAACGAAGGCACGCCCATTCACTCATGTCTTTCGAACGCCAGTCGACCATGGGGAGGACATGCAGACTCCACACAGAAGGCGCTCCAGCTGATAATCTAACGGGAGAACCTCTTGCTGTGAGGTGAGAATGCTACCGCTGCACCACCATAATACTAAAAAAAACTACAGGATATTAATACTTACTATATGCCACCTGAAGTACATAGAGAAAAATGAAAGACGAAGCATATTAGTTTACTCAAACTATTAGCAGGGGGTCTGCGCCCCCTCCACACCCCTGCTACTTAAATATATCAACTCCAAGATCGCACTTTACTACACTAAGATGAGTTATACTGTGGTATAGCAAATTAAAAGGGAACATGACTAAGGTTACAAACAGGCACTCATGAAGCACGGAATGGTATGTTTGCCATTTTCTTCTATGGAGTGCAATCTTGGAGTTGATATATTTAAGTATCAGGGGGTGTGGGGTGCAGGTGGGCTTGCCCCCCCGCTAATAGTTGAAGAGTAATATCCAAGTGCTCATGTACTCTGTTTTTTCAAGATTTTGACTTCAGTATTTTGAATTTCAAGATTATGAGTTTAAGACTTACAAGTGTTCAGACCCACACACACAGATATATACACAGATGCACACACACACACACACACACACACGCACGCACACACACACACACACACACACACACACACACACACACACACACACACACACACACACACACACACACACACACACACACCAGTGGTCTAATGATGATCACTTAAAATGACAAGAGTAGGACCAAGAGCTGACTCCTTACAAGCTTCACAGCCATCCCCATCTACATCAGGCACAATTACTAGTTACAGAGCACAGCAGTAAATTATCTGGCACAACTACACTTCTGCATATAAGAGCTGAAGTAAAATGCTGCATACTTTTAGAAACTCCACTAGAATCTGTCCCATTCTTTTCAGTTCAGCAGGTAATTAGACAAAGTAAAACTAAAAGTGTACAAATAAGCAAACAGTCTCACAAACATTACAACAGTCCACATAAAACACAAGATGCAAGATTAGATTACCTTTTGAGTATCCGCTTTTGGTACAGCCTTTGGAATGCCTTCATTTTCAATACCATTTGCTTTTGGCAAGATCATACCTTGAGTAAACTCTAGAAAATTCAAAAGAAACTGTTTTAAAATTAAATTAGAAAACTGCAAATAGACAACCACAGCATGTGTTGCTACCAACATAAAACTTGCAGCTACTGCACTTCCCGACAAAAAAAAAATGTACGCACAAGTCTAATCAGGTCAATGAATGGTACAGTACAATGGGATAGGACTTGGATGGTTGAAAATTCTAGTAGAACAGATACTTAGCATTTCACTTCATATCTGCAGAACTTCTGCAAAAAAAAGGCGGCCACCAGCTTATAAAAGTTTACTTCAATATCACACTGGCAATACACAAAATGAGATGGGCCAACATGCTCACATTTCCATTCCTTTTGCCCCTAGAGCCTATTGATTTCATAACACTACCATTCTATTGGACTGCCAGAGTTCCATAAACAAGGTAGCTGGAGCATCACAACTGAACACACTTTAAATCTGCTCATATTTTGTTTAAGCAAGTTAAAAGGCTTAGTGTTAGCCCCATGGGCACTGTTCACAAATAGACAAAATACCAGAAGCATTCACTTAGCAGCATAGTGAGAATGCCCTTATCCATCAGCTCCTGTACCTTATTTGATTTACTTATATTAAAGAAAAAAAGGAAAAAATAAATCAGACAAAAGGAAATCAAAACTGGAATAAAACACTGAATGTAGTAAACAGATGTGATCACTGCAAGACGCGAGTAAAATTTAAAAAAAAAAAAGTGTTCTGGCAACACCATACACAAATAAAACCCAACTAGATGCAAGTAAATGAGAAGTACTAGGTTGTGAATGAAGAACACAATTACAATGGAGTTTTTGCGTGTAATGCACACACAACAATGGAGAGAGAGAGAGAAAGAAAAAGAGAGAGACAGAGAACTCCCCTCTCTCAAGTTTGACTACTGCATACAAACTCATTCAGCAATGTGATGAAAACAATTAAAACCCAGTTTTACCACTATTTTCTTTGTTGTACTGTTTCAGAAAAATCACTTTTACTAGGCAGAAATTTACAATAGGGTCTACATTTGTGGCACAAAATGTTATAGTTATGTATAGTTTACATAAATGCCCTCTAGCTACTCCAAATGTACATTCGCCGGCACGAGTTACGTACTCACCATAATGCACAGTCTCTGTGTTGTCCATTTTCATTTATCCTCGACATACGGGTTCGGTTCCAAGCTTCGGAACAGACTCTGCCGTTACTTCAGCTCGCAAACTCCAAAAACTCAAGCTTAACCCTTACCCATAATGCTCCTCTCCAAGTTACCCCAGATCAAGTTTGCTGAAAGCAGACAGAACGAAAAACTCCAAAGCCTTCATAGAGACCATATCTGGAACCATATAACAATAACAGTAAGTGATATGTCCATTATCCATTCCACCAAAAACTCCAAGGGCAGGGGGAAGGAGGGAGGGGAGTCGAGGATAAATGAAAATGGACAACACAATGGAACATTATGGTGAGTACATAACTTCTTTATCTGATGTTGTCAATTTTCATTTTATCCTCGACATTTGGGACAGAGTCCCCAGCTACCTTAGCCCTTGAAAGGACTCTGGGAAGGATATTCCTGAGCATCATAGAATGACACTCTTCCCATAGAGACCAGATCCAATTTGTAATAGGTAATAAAAGGTATGAAGGGACGCCCAAGTTGCTGCTGCACAAATATCATCCAAAAAAGCTCTAGACTGAAAAGCTGCTGAAGTAGCTACAGTTCCTGTATAAGGTGCCTTTAAAGGCCTAGACAAACTTTTTTTTTTTTTTTATCATAGATGAAAGAAATATATTCTTTAAGCCATCTGGCTAGTCACTTTGCTCACTGGTTCGCCAAGGGTTGCAGATGAAAGACAAAAATAGCTGGTTGGATTTTCTCAGATCCTTAGTTCCGTGTAGAGAGAAACGTATTTGTCTGTGAACATCTAATAAATATAAGCAGTATTCACCTTTGTTAGCAAAGTTGGGAAAAATACTAATAAATTAATAGTCTGATTAATGTTGGTCTCTGACACTACCTTAGGCAAAAGGGAAGGATTGGCTCTTAGCAAAAAGTACAGTTTTGTACCTACCATAAATGTAGATGTTCAAGTGTTCACACTGTTGCAGTCATTACACTTGGGTTATCCAGTCGGCCAGAGTTCCAAAGTCTTGGTCCGGCGTCGGTTGCTGTCACTTCTTCCCTGACGTCAGTGAGCCAGGGGTATACAAGATGCATCCGACACCATTTTCTTCCATTTTTCTTGCCCCACATGTCAGGTGCCCCCAAGTAGGTAGGCAATACATACTGCTAATAAAACATACATAAAAAATAAAAACAATACCTTCAGTTACAAGCAAATACACCACAAAGGTTGCATAGGATAGAAAGGTATAGATAAGTCCAGCTAAGACAGAGGAGATGGAGGGAGGGTAACCTGGACTCCAGCAGTTGTGAACACTTGAACATCTACATTTATGGTAGGTACAAAACTGTACTATGTTCATCGTGTTACACTGCTGCAGTCATTACACTTGGGTAGAATCCCAAAGCTAAGGTTGGGTGTCTGGTCTATAAAGAGTTAGGATTGGCTATGAGGCCGCCCTGCAGAACTGCAGTGGCAAATCCTGCTCTGGATTTAGAGTAAAGAGGCAAGTGGTAATGCTTGGTAAAGGTGTGCACTGAACTCCAAGTTGCAGCCTCCAAAATTTCCTTGGTTGGTAGTACTCTGAGAAAGGCTGTTGAAGTGGCTGTTGCTCTGGTAGAATGTGGCCTAATGTTATTAGGGACTGATTTTCCATGCTGTGTGTAGCAGTAACGTATACAGTGTCCTATCCATTTGGAAATAGTCTGCTTTTAGATAGCCTTGCCCTGTGATCCTGCAGCATATGCTACAAACAGCTGCTCAGTTTTCCTGAAAGCTTTTGTTTTGTCCAAGTAGAAGCATAGCTGCCTGGTATGTCCAAAGAGTGCAGAGGTTTCTCCCTTTTATTCTGGGGGTTTGGATAAAAAAGTTGGCAAATGGATGGTTTGGTTAAGAGCCACACTAGATACCACCTTTGGCATGAAGGTAGGGTTTGTCCTTAAAGAAACCCTGTCCTGATGAAATATTATAAAAGGTTCCACTGCCATTAATGCCTGTAGCTTTGAGACTCTTCGTGCTAAAGTTACTGCCAGGAGCAGAGCTGTTTTCCATGATAAAAATTTTAGATCGGCTGTATTGGCTGGCTCAAAAGATGGCAAGGTCAGTTTTTCCAAAACTGAATTGAGGTCCCACGTTGGTGCTCTCCGGGGCGGTCTTATGTTTTTAGCTCCTCTGAGGTACTGCTTTAGCAAGGGATGAGAAAATAAAGGAGGATCCGTGTTGTAATGAGCTGAAATGGCAGAAGCATGGATCTTAACTGAAGAGAAGGATAGGCATCTCAGTTAAGTATTGCAAAATCTTAGGAATGTTTGGGACAAGAGGGTCAAGGCTTTGAGCCTGGTTCCAGGCACAGAATCTCTTCCATTTTTCTGAGTAATATTTCCTGGTGCTAGGCCTCCTGGCCTTCAAAATGACATCCATAACAGCTTTAGGGAGAGGTGTTGTCTGTTTACCTAATGAATCTGCCATGCAGCCAGGTTTAGGGTTTTGAGCTGACCGTGCAGGATCGGATTGTTTTGTTGAGTCAGAAGGTGTGAAATTTGAGGCAAAATCCATGGTGGGCCTTGAGCTAAGTTCTTTAAGATTGGGTACCAGTGCTGGCGTGGCCAGTCTGGGGCAATCAGGATCATCTGCATTTTTTCCTGTCTGGCTTTTAGGAGTACCTTTGAAAGGAGAGGCAGTGGTGGGAAGGCAAAAACTTTTAGGCTTTTCCAGCTGAACGAAACAGCATCCACTTTCCATGCTTGTGTATGGTAAGGCCTTGTGCAGAATTTTTGTAGTTGGCAATTCAGTGGGGAGGCAAAAAGATCTAGGTCTGGGCATCCCCATTTTTGCTTTACCATGCTGAAGATTTGTGGATTCAATTTCCATTTGTCAGGGTCCATGATATTTCTGCTGAGATAGTCTGCCAGAGTATTTTTCTTTCCTGGCAGGAATTGTGCTTGCAGATGAACTTGATAAGTTAGAGCTGTGCTCCACAAGTTCATGGCTTGCCTGCATAGGGGATAAGAATGAGTGCCCCTTTGCTTGTTTATGTACCACAATTACTGTGGTGTTGTCTCTTTAATAATTGTCCTGGATGCAGAAGGTCCTTGAAAGCTGTTAGGGCATTTTGAACAGCCAACATCTCTTTTTGATTGATGTGAAGATGCATTTGGTCTGTGGTCCACTTGCTCTGAATACATTTTCCTGCCATGTGTGCTCCCCAGACATAATCCGAAGCATCTGTTAGTCTGCCTGGCTGTGGGTAGAGTGAAAGGCTGACCCTTGTTGAGGTGACATGCCTGTGCCCACCATCGAAACTCCTGTTGTAGGCAGGAAAGTATTTGTAATACTGTTTCTAAACAGTGAGTGTGTTGAGTCCAAACATTTTTTAGGTACCATTGTAATTTCCTCGTATGCAGTCTGGCATATGGAATTAGTAGTATGCAGGATGCCATGAATCCCAGGGCCTACAGAATTTTTCTTGCAGGTAGATGGGATTTTTTTGCCAGTAATTGAAAATATTGAGTCAGTTGTCCTTGTTTATCTCGTGTGAGATAAGCCTTCTGGGCCGTTGTGTCCAAGCTGGCACCCAGGAATATTATCTGTTGTGAGGGCACTAGTTTTGACTTCTTTTCATTTACTGTGTACTCTAGAAATTAGCAGCCTTTTTACAAATGCCAGATGCTTTAGAAGAATGTCCTTTTTCTCTGCTTGAATGAGACAGTCATCCAGGTATGGATATATTTGAATTCCTTTTTGTCTGCAAAATGCAATTACTGGTACCAGGCACTTTGTAAAGACCCTGGGCGCATTAGATAAGCCAAAGGGCAGGGCAGTGCAGATAATTGGTAATGCATTTTGAATCTGAGGCATCTTCTGCAATCTTATTGGATAGGGACATGCAGGTATGCCTCTTTGAGGTCCAGAGTAACAAGCCAAGCCTTCTTGCCCAGCATGGGAAGAAGCTGCTGTAGTGTCAACATTTTGAATTTTTGAACATTCAGGTAAGTATTTAGAATTGAAAGGTCTAGTATGGGTCTCCAGGTTTTGTCCTTTCTGGGGACCAGGAAGAGTCTTGAGTAAAATCCTTGTCCTTGTTCCTGCTGTGGTACTTTCTGAATAGCTCTCATGTCCATGAAGGCTAAAATTTGTTTTTGAGCCTCTGCCCATTGATTTTGTGGCAGGTTTGGCATTCCCTTTAACCTTGGTAAAGTGTGAAAGTGGAACCTGTACCCTTGAGACATAATATTCAGAACCCATTTGTCTTGGGTGATTGTTTGCCAATTTTGAGAAAAAAAGTGAGTTTCCCCCCTAAGGGGGCTGCCAAAAGGGTAATGCTTGGCATACAAAGGGGGAAGTCAATGGGACTGTTTCCTGTGAGGTTGAGACTTTTCCTCACCTCCTTTTGGGGTTGAGGTACCCCACTGTCGTTGTCTTTAAGAGCCTTGGGGTTGAGATCTGCCTCTTGGGCGTCTGTACCTGCCTCTCTGTGGCCTGTCTGACACTGGAAAGGACCAATTCTGTGTAGGCCAGTTTCTGCTAAATCGAGGTGGCTGTACCTGTAAGAAATCTTTGACTGTTTGCATAGATTTAGCTTTATCCTCTATTATCCTTTATTTTTGAATCAAAACCCCATTGCAGAGTATGTTTTCCCACCTGTTCAACTGCATGCAATAAATCCTGCATTTCTTTATAGTGAGGAGCTTCTGAGCTTGTAAGCATTTTCTGTTTTAACTGAGCCATTAAATATTACTGGTACTTAAGCATGTGAAACTGGCAATTTAAAGCCCTTACTGCTAAAGTTGCAGAAGTGTAAACGTTCTTCCCCCATCTATCCAATGCTCTAGAATCTCTGTCAGAGGGGACTGGATTTTTTGCAATGGAAGCCTTAACCCCTTTGGGACCCTGGGAAATGGTTTCTGGATCAGCAGAAGGGTTTAAAGAAACTTGTGAGAGACAGGGACTCTAATACCTGTCTGGCTTGGCTGGAGCAGGGGGTAAAGAATCAGGAGATAAGCTGGATTCAGAGAACACAATATCCAACACGGGCAGAATAGCAAGGGGCCTGGCAATAAAAGGAAGTCTCTGAGCCTTTTCTTGGATTCTGAATAATCCTGACTTTCCGAATGGAAATGCTCCCTCATGGTATGTAAAGTTTCCCCAAAAGAGTAATCCTCAGGAGGAGAGGCTGAAGGAATAGATTCTTCAGCAGAGTCCTCATAGGGGGGTAGAGAGTATCCCTGGTCTGAAGAGGAATCAGAGACAAAGGAAACCTGATCAGAGGAATCATAGTCTGTATCCTGCCTAGGCCTTTTATCAGGAGGGGGGTGGGAACCCGATTAGAGTAATGAGGGGTTCGGCCATTTTGAGCATCTGTTTCTTAGGCATTGAGGACTGTCCTGGAGAATGCTGTACTTGCTTCTTTGTCTTTAATGGTGTTTTTGTCTTGGCTGTTGCTTTAATGGTAAGTTGTGAAGGTCTGAAAACACCCTCAGAAGCAGATGCCTGCTCAGTAGTTCCGGACCCATCTGAGGGATTAGTTTCCGTAGGCCCAACACCTTGAGTTTCCAGAGGCTTAGTTGTCTCCACGTGGGAGTCAGAGGCGGCCTGTGGCTCTGAGGTAGCGGGTGTCAGGGGCTGCGAAAGCGCCTCGCTGAGAACCGGCAACTGGTCTAGAAGAGGCTTAGTCATTGGTTTTGGACCTCGGATGCTTGTCTTTGTCCTTGTGTTTTATGAACTGCGGTAGTCGGTTGATCCGACGGCATTGTATAATTGAACCTTCGGGCAAAGGAGTGCAAAGCAAAATCAAAACGTCGTTTTATAGTGCGTTTGTTAAATCCAGCACAAAACAGACAACTAGTGAAGTCGTGATCAGGGCCTAGGCATGGAATACAGTAAGAGTGGAAGTCCTTATGAGGTATTTACTTCCCACAAGAAATACAATTATTAACTTTTTCTGACATCGGTCTGAGGCAAGAAAAAAAAGTTTCCCCAATGGGGTACTTAGCTTTATTGAAGACTTCGGATCTGAAATTCGACTTCAAAAATCTCAGGAGTAGGCCGACCGGCACTTGCGAACTGCTTTTGCTTCGGGCACCACGCGGCAAGAAAGACTGAAGAAAATGGCGTCTGATGCATCTTATATACCCCTGGCGCACTGACGTCAGGGAAGAAGCGACAGCAACCGACGCAGGACCAAGACTTTGGAACTCTGGCCGACTGCAGGACCGCCTGATGGCAGGATAACCCAAGTGGAATGACTGCCGAAGTGTAACACTGTGAACATCCCTCTCTTTGTGGAAAATTAGGTAAGGATGTTTACATAAGGCTTGTATTTCTGAAATTCTTCTGGCAGAAGTTACTGCCACTAAAAACAGTTTTCCAGGATAAAAACTTCAGATCAAACTCAGCTGATGGTTCAAAGAGGAGGCTGAACTATGTCTTGCTGCACTAAGTTGAGATCCCAAATTGGGGTATGATTTTTGTAAGGGGGGTTTAGCAAGAGCATTCTTTAAGAAGGCCTTGCAATGCTTATGAGAAGCCAGACAGGGTTCTTTAAAACCATTACTGAATTAGAAATTGCAGCCAATTGATTTTTTATGGTAGACTGGGAAGCACCTGCTTTAAAAAGTGAAGCTAAAAATTCTAGGATTTTATCAATGGGCACTGAAAAAGGATAAATACAGTTATCAAACTCAGAAGGTAAACATCCTCCATTTACTACCATATAGTTTATGGGTAGCTGTTGGCTAAGAGAATAGGACGTACTGGGGTGGAAAGTGAGGGAAGCCTGGCTATTAATGGAACTGGAGAAACCAAGCGGTCAGCTTGAGGTTTACAATGTTTGGCTGGATTAATCCCTCTGGATGGGATAGAAGGTCTGGAGCTGGGTCCAGAATCCAAGGCTGTTAAAGCAGATAAGGCCAAAGGAAGGGGAACCATATCTGTCGAGGTCAATAAGGTGCAATACGGATTATTTTGCTCTTCAGCCTGATTGCTTTCTATAGGAATTTTGGGATTACAGGAATTGGAGGAAAGGCATACAGCAGTCTGGAGGGCCTAATGTGGAGAAGAGCATCTCCCAACAACTCCCCCGGAGGGATATCAGGGCAAAGTAGTTGCTGCACTTGCTTAGGGGAGAAGCAAATAGGTCAAGGCAAGGCTGATCCCATTGATGGAAAATCCTTAGTCACCTCTGGACTGACAAATCACTTGTGAGGCACGAAAATACACCTGCTTAGTTTGTCTGCTATCACACTGGAACTCCCTGGAATGTGCATTGCCAAAAGAAAGTGGTTGGAAGAGATCGCCCACTGCCACACACACAGATTCTCAACAAAGGGGATAGGATCTGGTTCCTCCCGGTTTGCCGATGAATCAAACCACTAACATTTTTGTCAGTATGAATTGCAATTGTTCTCGAAGGAAGAGCAGTCTGAAAGGCTTGCAGTGCTAGAAGTGCTGCCCTTAGCCCCAGTAAATTGATATGGAAGTTGACTCTGTGGGGGACCAAGTGCCTTGGACAGTCATGCCCAGATAATGGCCCCCAGCCTATATGGGAGGCATCCATGATCACTATGGCTTGGGGTTGTGATGGGACAAAGGGTCAGTCCAGAAGAAAGTCTTCGGAGTGCATCCACTGAGCTAAACCTTTTCTGCAAAGATTGGCAATCAATATCATGTCTGACACAGGTCGGTGTAACATTGACCATTTAAGACTCTAGCAACTCATGGGCTATCTTGCCAAGTGAACTAGAGTTATGGCTGTAGCCATGGAGCGTAGTGCTTAAAAAATTTAGACGAACAGTTACTTTTCTGTTCCTGATTACAGAAAATCAGAGTTCAGGTAAAGAAAGTAATCTCATGGAGGAAGAGAAGCTAAGTTAGAGTATTTGGAAGGGCTCCTATGAGCTTAAAATTCTGAGTTGGGGTCAATTTCGATTTTCGTAATTTACAGTTATTCCCAGATAAGAGCAAATGTGAAGTACACGGTCTCTTGCTTCTATCAACTGATGCCCAGTCAGAATGGTAATAAGCCAATCGCCAAGATACAGAAACACTTGGAATCCTTGCAGTCTCAAGTGAGCTGATACTACTGACAAGCATTTGGTGAACACCCTGAGTGTTGTGGTGAGACCAAAGGGCAGAACTCTTAACTGAAAGTGATTGGCTCCTAGCCAGAAATGGAGGAAGCTTCCGGATCGTTTATCCATCATTATATGTTAATACACATCACATCTAATGAGCGCATCCAATAGTCTTTTTACAAAAATGGATGGACTGTACTGCGACCATCTGGAATTTGGTTTATCAAACTGATTTGTTCAGTACACTGATCCAAAATTGGTCTCCAGTCCCCCGTTTTTTTGGTACTAAAGTACCTTGAGTAAATTCCAGACTCTGTGGTCTAGTGGGACATCCTGAATGACACTTTCTAGCAGTTTTTGGATTTCTAGAACTGCTAGTTTCCTCTGGGTGGAATGTCAGGGATTTTCTTACATAAGGGAGGAGGAAGAGAAAAGGGAAATGTCCCCTGCACCCAAGCATTTGATGTTATTTCTAACCAAACATTTCAGTGCAGGGCTAAGCATCCCCCCCCCCCCCCGACTTCATCCAGAGGCAGACAATCAGGCCCTCCTTTCAGGAGCACTGGTAGACTAGAGAAAGAATCCCCGAAAAACACCAGCAACAGACCTCTAGGAGTACGTATACAAAATAGAAAACCAG
The DNA here is from genome assembly GCF_019279795.1 of Protopterus annectens. Taxonomy (NCBI): domain Eukaryota; kingdom Metazoa; phylum Chordata; order Ceratodontiformes; family Protopteridae; genus Protopterus; species Protopterus annectens. The sequence goes on from NC_056737.1 coordinate 1,063,342,038, forward strand.
AGCCAATAACCAAGAAAAAGTTTAAGAACTCTGATGTTTTGGCACAAATGTCTTCAAAGACTGAGAGATAAAAGCCCCCCCCCCCCCCAAATCCCTGGTTTTGCAGCCACCTCTGCCATGCCAGCAGCATCTTCCATTAAAGTTCTCCCCTCTGACTGTGGGGGAACTCCCTCCACGTGTGTCCTGAAAAGGCCCTTTGGACTTCCTGAACCACAATTTCCCACTGCTTCTCTGATTTCTAGAGAACGGTCACTGAGGAATAGAAAAATGTATGCCCACAGCAGAAAGGGTCTTTCCATCTTTCTCGCACCTGGATAAAGTTTCTTTGACTTTTGGGCCAAATAGGGATGATCCAAAGGGTGCACTGATGAATGAAGACTTAAATGGCTCTGCAAAGTCACTTAGCACATCCAGGCAGGTCTCCCAATAGCAGCACCTGAACCCCACTGCGCTGGTGGTCCCTTCGGCTGCATGAGTGATGAGCTTAATGGACGAATTCGACACAAGACTCAAGGGTAGCCATTTGGATGCCAACTTTTCTTGGACGTCCTCAGAAATGGTTCCTGTAAGAGTATCCTACAACTCCTTGACCAGATACCCCTGAAGTAGAGTAAAATCTGCCAAGAAATTCAAGGACCTTAAAGCAAAGTTCGATGATGCATAGACCTGCTTCCCAAATCTTTCCATCGCCTGACACTCTTGGGTGGACTGTTGGAGAAACTCTCTTTGGCTAGTTCCTTATTTGTGGCTGCCACCATGACCATGGCATCAACAGCTAACCTTTTAGCCCAGAACGGTTTGCCTTCGGGGCAAACAGGATTTTGTCAGGTCTCCTGGGGATAGGTTTGATAGTATCAGGGGCCTTCCACACCCATTGTAAGATAAACTGAATGAGCTTATCAATGGATGGAATCACCTAAGAGGTAGAAGGTAGAGTGCTGAAGGCCTGCAGGTATACTGACTCCATGGAAGACAGATTTTGGGACTTCCAGGCACGCCTCTGTTTCAATAATTCCAGGAGGTCTCCAAAGGAGACCGGGGGTCCCTCCCATTCATCGAAGTTTGCGTCTTCAGTGATAGATTCCTCTGGGGAATCCAAGTGCTTCCCTCCTACACTTTCTCTTACGGACCTCCTCAGTGGGATGATCTGGGGAGGTATCAGAAGGGGAGAGAATTGTTATCTGGGACTCCTGTGGTCTCTGCACCCGCTGACTCAGAGTGCAGGTTGAATATCTGGGCATGAGGAGGAGAGAGACACTTGCTCTTTAAGTGGAAGGGGCCGAATGACTACGGAAGTCAGGTCTCAATCACCTCAAATACTGCTCCCCCCGAAGAGGTAAGGAAGCCCAGAAAGTACAGTTTTGTACCTACCATAAATGTAGATGTCCGATAGGTATGCATCTGCAGTCATAACATATGGGCTGTCCTGCCTCAGGCAGCCCTTCGGTCGGCCGGATTCCAAAGTCTGGGTCTGGCCTCGGCTGATGTCGCACTTTCCCCGACGTCAGAGCATCTGGGGTATAAAAGCATCAGCCGACGCCATTTTCCTCAGTTTTTCTTGTCCCAGATGCCAGGTGCCCTCTAGGAAGGCTAAATTTGGATAAATGCAGAAAAGTTCCAAACATTTGCAAAATTATATACATGTATAAACAAACAAATACACCATAATAGATTCCCCCAGCTAGCTAAAAGAGGGGCAAGTACCCTAGGAATACCACAGAGGGGTAGGAGGGAGGGTAAACCTGACTGCAGATGCATACCTATCGGACATTTACATTTATGGTAGGTACAAAACTGTACTATGTCCTTCAAGGATGCATCTGCAGTCATAACATATGGGTAGAATACCATAGCCAATCTGGGGGAGGAGGTACTAAGAAAAGGATGGTGTAGTTAAGATCCCCTGCAGGACTGCAGTCGCAAAACCTGCTCTGGATCTGGAGTATAAAGGTAGATTGTAATGCTTGGCAAATGTATGCACGGAGCTCCAAGTAGCAGCTTCTAAAATGTCCTCGGTAGCCACCCCTCGTAGGAAGGCTGTAGTGGTGGCCGTGGCCCTTGTGGAATGAGGCCTGATGTTTTCAGGAACTGTCTTTCCATGAAAGGAGTAGCAAAATCGAATGCAATTTCCTATCCATTTTGAAATTGTCTGTTTGGAAATTGCTTTTCCTTGCACCCCAGTAGCATATGCTACAAAAAGTTGGTCAGTTTTTCTGCTAGTTTTTGTTCTGTCCAAGTAGTAGCGTAGATGTCTGTGTATATCCAAGGTGTGCAAAAGTTTTTCCCCTCTATTCTGTGGATTAGGGAAGAACGTAGGCAAGTGAATAGCTTGGTTCCATGATAACCTAGATACCACCTTTGGCATAAAAGTAGGATTGGTTCTTAGTGAAACTCTGTCCTGATGGAAAATAAGAAATGGCTGCACTGCCATTAATGCTTGTAACTCAGATACTCTTCTTGCTGAAGTTATTGCCAGAAGGAATGCAGTTTTCCAAGACAGAAACTGTAGATCCACTGATGCTGCTGGTTCAAAAGGAGGAAGTGTCAGGTTTCTCCAGCACAAAGTTGAGATCCCAAGCAGGTAGAGGGGGTCTTCTTGGAGGTTTAATATTTTTGATCCCTCTCAGAAATTGTCTGAGGAGAGGGTGTGAGAAGATAGGTGGATCCACATTGTATTCTGCTGAAATTGCTGAGGCATGAATCTTAATGGAAGAATAGGACAGGCCATTGTGGAACAATTCTGCTAAGTATTCCAGGATATGTGTTATGCTTGCCACTGTGACATCCGAGTCTTTTGATGTGCTCCAAATGAGAAATCTCTTCCATTTAGCTGAGTATGTCTTCCTTGTGGAAGGCCTGCGAGCCTCCAAGATAATGTCCTTCACACCCTCTGTGATAAAACAGTGTGATTGGGATTTAAGGAATTTTCCAGGCAGTTAGCTGCAATGTTTTCAAGTTGGGATGCATGGTCTTGAAATTGTTCTGCGTCAGAAGAAGAGGCCATAGGGGGAGAGGCCATGATTTTGCCTGAGACATGCTTCTCAATAATGGATACCAGTGTTGCCTTGGCAAGTCTGGAGCTATCAGTATCACTCTTGGCTGTTCCTCCCTGATCTTCAGTAGAACCTTGTACATCAATGGGAGAGGTGGGAAGGCATATACTTTTAGGGCTTTCCAGCTGAAAGAGAGAGAGAGTCCACCCTCCAAGCTTGTGGGTGGTATGTCCTTGAGCAGAATGTCTTCAGTTGATGGTTGAGTGGGGAGGCGAACAGATCTATCTCCGGCATTCCCTATGTCTTTGCTATGAGTTGGAAGATGTCTGGGTGCAGCACCCATTCGTGTGCATCCATGGTAGTTCTGCTTAAGCTGTCTGCCAGTGTATTCTCTTTTCCTGGCACGAATTGGGACTGTAGTTGGATACTGAGTTTCAGGCATAGGTCCCATAGATTCATAGCCATCCGGCATAGACGGTAAGAGTGTGTGCCTCCCTGCTTATGTACCACATGAGCGTGGTGTTGTCTGTCCTTATTAACAGGTGGCCTTGTTGGAGGAAGGGTTTGAAAGCCTCGATTGCATGCATCACTGCCAGCATTTCCTTTTGGTTTATGTGCATGCTTAGCTGTCCTTGAGGCCATAGGCCTTGGATACATTTGCCCTCCATGTGTGCTCCCCATCCTCGGTCTGAGGCGTCCGTGGTGATGGTCTGCCTTGTTTTTGGTTTGTTGAAAGGCAACCCTCTGTTGGACAGGCAGGCCTGAGCCCACCACAGAAATTCCTTTTGAAGGCATGGAATGATTGGTATCAAGGTTTCAAAACTGTGACTGTGTTGAGACCATACACTCCTTAGGTACCACTGTAATTTCCTCATATGCAGCCTGGCGTGCGGTATCAGAATTATGCAGGATGCCATGTAACCCAGGGCCTGCAGGATTTTCCTTGCAGTAAGCCGAGTTTGTCTTGTCAGAATCATGAAGAAATCTGGAAGTTGTTTTTGTTTTTCTTCTGTGAGAAAGGCCATTTGGGTGGTTGTGTCCAGATCTGCACCCAAAAAGGTTATCCTTTGGGATGGCACTAGTCTTGACTTTTGGATGTTGACTGTGTATCCCAAGGCCTGTAGCAGGTGTATGGCACAGGCCAAGTCCTTTATCAAATTTCCCTTGTTGTCCGCTTTTATTGGGCAGTCTTCCAGGTATGGGTAAATTTGAATTCCCTGTAGTCTGCAATGTGCAACTACTGATGCCAGGCATTTCGTGAATACTCTGGGCGCAGTAGATAAGCCAAAGGCCAATGCGGAGAATTGATAATGCTCTGATCCTGCAAGACATCTGAGGTGTCTTCTGCAACTTGGTCGAATAGGGACGTGCAGATATGCCTCCTTGAGATCTAGAGTCACCAGCCAAGACTCCTTGCCCAACATGGGAAGAAGTTGCTGTAGGGTCAACATCTTGAATTTTGGCACAATGAGATAAGTATTCAGTGCGGACAGGTCGAGAATAGGCCTCCATTGATTTTCTTTTCTTGGTACAAGGAATAGTCTGGAGTAAAATCCTTGACCTTGTTCTGAACAGGATACCTTTTCTATAGCTTTCATCTGAAGCAAATTGTTGATCTGTCTTAAAGCCTCTGCCCTCTGATTTGGTGGAAGGTTTGGCATTCCGTTTCTTTTTGGCAAAGTGTGGAAGTGGAACCTGTATCCTTTGTCTATTATTTGCAGTGTCCATGTATCCTTTGTAATATAATGCCAGTTTTTTGAGAATAAAGCCAGCTTTCCGCCCAAGGGTGCTTCCAGTTGATCCTTGGTAGGCGGAATCAGAGTTAAGTCATTGAGCCTGTCCTGGTGTAGTAGTTGTTGTTGTTGCTGTTGCACTACTCCTCTGGTTGGCAGGCTGCCACTGACAGCCTCGGTAGGAGCCCTTCGATTGACCTCTGCCTCTAGGGCGCCTGTTCCTGACCCTCTGGGCTCTGTCCGAGTCTGGAAAGGACCAATTCTTAGCAGGCCAGTTTCTGCTGAATCTCAGTGGTTGTACTTGCAGGAAATCGGTGGTTGTACTTGCAGGAAATCTTTAACTGTCTGCACAGATTTTGCCTTTTCTTCAACCTTTTTTAAGATCTCCTGAGCAGAGGAGCCAAATAAATTTTGTTTCACCATTGGAGCATCCAGGAGTTTAGCTTTAACATGGTCTGGCAAAGATTGTTCCTTCAGCCAGGCATGCCTACGAATAACTGCCCCAGTCATAGCTGATCTAAATGAAGCCTCCAGTGCATCATAGCCACATTTTAAGAAATGATTGCTAACCTGTTGTGAATTGTGTACCAAATCCTGAAGGGATTTACTGTCAAGGGGTTCAGGAGAAGAAAGTTTCTTATTCAGTTATCTAACAAATACTCTTGGTACTGTATCATATGAAATTGACAATTTAATGCCCTGACAGAAAGAGTTGCAGAAGTATATACCTTCTTTCCCCATCTCTCTAAAGCTCTAGACTCTCTTTCAGAGGGTAGAGGATTTTTGGCAGTGGCGGCCGCAACCCCTTTAGGGCCCTGAGAAATAGTTTCTGGGTCTGCAGAATGGGCTTTATACAGATGGAAATGAGAATCCGGGACCCTGTAGTATCTGTCAGGTTTGGCAGGGGCCGGAGGAAGAGTATCAGGGGCTGTACTGACATCACTGTACACATCATCAATTACATTCAGAACAGGAGGTATAGCTAAGGGCCTATGTTGAGGCAAATGCAAAAAGGTCCTTAATCTTTTTCTAGAATCAGAGAAATCCTGACCTTGCCATTGAAAATGCTCTCTCATGGAGTGTAGAGTCTCACCAAAGGAAAACTCTTCAGGAGGGGAGGCCGAAGGGATAGATTCCTCAGCATCTGAATCCTCATAAGGCGAATAAGCCTCCTCCTGGTGGTCTGACGACTCAGACCCATGCGTGGAATCATCTGAAGAGTGTGGGTCAGAGGGGTCAGTCCTGGGCCTTTTGTCCAGAGGAGGGTGAGAGGCCCTGTCTGGGTGAGGTTGTGAACCCCTAATTAAAGAAATAAGGTCCTCTGCAAGGCTGAGGATCTGAGAACTAGAGGAAGGCCTCTGGGAGGTAGTTTTGGTAGGCAAAGCTTTAGATAGTTTGGCAACTTTAGCCCTAGAAAAGGCCTTAATGGACATGGAAGCAGGGGGCCTAGCTGCCCCACTTGCAGGAGTAGAAATGTCCAAAGGTATGGTGTCTGACATTTCCTGAACACTGGTTTCGGTAGGAAGTTTGGTAGCCGACTCAGCCGGGGCCTCCCGGGCCTCGGTGGTCGGATGAATGGGTTCGGAAGTAGGAATCTCCGAGGACTCGGTTTTGGCCGAAACCGAGACACTCGCGGTAGGCCTTGCCGTGGTTTCAGCCGAAGCCGCGGGCCGCGAGTGTCGGTCCTTTTCCTTCCGTTTTTTCACCAGATGCGAAGTCGGAGTCTCCGACGGCATTTTATAAGCAAAACTGGCCCCAAAAAATTCCTCTGCAAACTCCGACCGACGTCTAAGAGTTCGTCGGTTGAAGGAAGCACAGGCTAAACAGGCTGATACGTCGTGGTCTGGGCCTAAGCAAGGAAGGCAGTAGGAATGGAAATCCTTATGAGGCATTTGTTTCCCACAAGTTAAACAATTATTTACTTTGTCTGACATCGGCTGAGGCAAGAAAGAGTCCCCAATGGGGTACTTAGCTTTTTTCGAAGTCTTCGGTAGCTGAATTCACTGGATCTGACCGACCGGCACTTGCAAACAGCTTCTGTTTTGGGCACCGCGCGGCAAGAAAGACTGAGGAAAATGGCGTCGGCTGATGCTTTTATACCCCAGACGCTCTGACGTCGGGGAAAGTGCGACATCAGCCGAGGCCAGACCCAGACTTTGGAATCCGGCCGACTGAAGGGCTGCCTGAGGCAGGACAACCCATATGTTATGACTGCAGATGCATCCTTGAAGGACATCCAGAAAAGACTGCCTTGAAACCATGGTCACTCGCCGCACGGAAGAGACAGCTTCCAAGACTGAAGCCAAAGCTGAGCTGATCTGTGCCTATGCTCCAAGGTGCAGAGAAGACTCCGAAAAAAAATAGGAGCAGACTCTAGCCCCCCCCCAAAGCTGACAGGTCTCGAGAGTTCTCCAAATCCAATTGGACCGAAGACCTCTGAGCAAGGAGCGGTTCCAAAGACAGGCATATCTCCGGAACCGAAGCAGACAGAGCTGGGCAGCTTGGAGTCAAGAACTCTAATGCTTCAGATGAAGTCAGAGGAGGAAAACCCAGAGGGGTAACGGAAGGTTCAGTTCCCATACCAGAGGGGGTTGAAGCTGAACAATCCTCCTGCCTACAGTATCTTATTCACCAGTCTTTCAATATCATCCTAGATTAAGCTCTTGGTGGAACAGATAGAAAGGATGGAGGGTGATTTTGGACTTTCCAGGAAAGGAAGACAGCCTTCCTGCAAAGGGGTCAGTGGTTAAATATGAGGTTCTTGGATGGCTCCTTAAATTGCTTACTCAGTGCCAAAGTAGTTTGAAACTAAGGAAATGTCTGTGACAATTTTGGTGTCTAATACTCCAAATGTTCCTGCACCAAAATGCTAGGTGCCAAAGACTTTGTCTGTTCCGATAAACTCTGTTCCATAGCTCCCTTTGGGAGTAAAAAGTTTTAGTAGTGAAGTTGGTAGATTCCACAGGAGCCTAAGACTTGGACCTTTTAGGAGGACGGTGCTGACTGAGTAGAAGGCACCAATAGGCTTCTCTTTTTTTAGTTTCTTCAAAGCTTTGGAAGATGAGGAAGGGGAAGACGCATTAGTCTTACTCTTGGCCTTGTCAGAACCAGCTAAAGCCTCACTGAAGGCTGAACAATGAAACAAACATTTTGAAGGGTATGTTTCCTACTAGTGCCCTATCACTGAAACTATGACATAGCAAATAAGTGCCTGCCATCGGGATTTTGTGCCCACATTTCTAGCATCTTTTGAATCTAGCAGGGACTTCAAGTTCAGCCATAGTGAAGAGATTAAGGTCTTTTAACAATAACATCAACAGGCCTGCTATACAACCCCACACATACAGGTAGAAAGGCCTCCCAAACAGGAACACTCACTATAAGAAATAGATTTTTTTTTTTTTTTTTTATCTAACAGAAGGAGAAAGTAGCATGAAGGAAAACCATCAACAATGATAGTCCAGAATGCACAGAGAGAGGTGTATGGAAAGAGGAGAGGACAATTTTTTAAAAGGGTTCGATAGTAGTGGGTAGGTTAACAACTAATAAGCAATAAAAGCAAAAAAAAAAAAAACTCTTTCCAAAGTTGTAACTATCAGTACAGGAACACACTGCTCGAGAGCAATGGCGAGCGCGTCTCATGAAGAGCGGTAAATGACACCCGATTTAACTAGAAGAGCAGCATTGTGGGCAAGGGTTAAGCTCAAGAGTTATTGGCTTGCGCGAGCTGTAGTAATGGCCAAGTCGGTTCCGAGCTGAACCTATTTGTCCCATATGTCACGGATAACATGAAAAATTGACATCAGATTTAATGTTACATGCATAGAGATCATAGGCAAGTACTTGGCTAGCTACCCCTGTGGACCATTTTAAGCTTAGCCAATTTCCCTTTCAAAAAGTGAGAATCAAATCCTGTGCCTTATATCTGTAAGGTAAGCACCTTAACCATTATAACCCCCCCCCCCCCAATCATACAGGTTTGAAGCATCTAGCTTGTACCAGATTTTAGGAAAAGTTCAAGGCTTGAACCTGCAAGTCCAGACATTTCAACAATAATACGCAACTGAAAAAAAATGCTTTAAAAGGTAACAGCAAACTGAGAATTTTTTGTTTTTAAATCAAACAGAATGGTATGCAGGAGAGGTGGAACCAAACACTTGTAGACAAAGGAGATTACACAACTATACCCTGGAGAGGGGGAATGGGAATACTGCACTCAAACGTGGTATAAATTCTCCCCCACATATTACATTTCAGTTTTGCTACTCCCAAGGATCACAATTACTTGAAATTGCAGTCTAAAGAAAATACCGACTAAGATGGCTGTGTACAATCTATCCAGTAACTGGGCTATCATTAAAATCCAGATGCTGCATGGTTTCAAAAGAATCAAAAATGTTTTCTGGAAATGTTGCAAGTGCCATTGCCCAAGAAACCCTTTTTCATAGAAAATCTGAGATCTAATCACAAGTACTACTACTACCCAAATGGTAGTGGAGTTATGACCTGCCTAAGAACATATGGTGTGCTATTTCACACCAGAGGAAGATGTCCTCAAGGTTTAAAACACTGAGGATCAGAGTACTATGAGAAAGCCTGCACTGCATCTGACACATGCTCTTCACGAAAGTTTAAGGTCTCACTTGTCTGACACTTAAACGGTTGATTTAAAAGAAATGAGGCACAGCCAGCTTACAGAGTTATGATTCATGAGTTTCAGCAAACACTAGTGTGTAATATCAGAAATGACCAGAGTGAAAAGAACACCTCACATTAACGGGACGTGTACAGGTCTTCACAAAATTTAATTAAGACTTTAAAGTTAAAATGAGTCAAGAAAGACACTAAGTCTAAAACAAACATGCGACTCCTCTTTGCTAATGCAAGCATACGAAAAAGAGGAGGATAGGGTGGGTGCACAGCACTGAGTAAAGGTGGCGAGTTGGACCAGAAAAATAAAAAAAGTTTTAGATGTTGAGCTGCCTAAACCTGCTGATTCAGTCCTACCAGTTGACAAGTACCAAGTACTAGTCCCAGATCAAGATTTTCGAGTCCATCAACCAAGGAGCAGGGATGGCACATGTGAGCTAATGGGGATGTGCCATTCTGAGAATAAGCTAAAAACTAAGATGAAATTAATGTACAAGTGCATCAACATGAAAGGTACTCCACTCTCTGGAGTGGCATAATCACATTCCATGCAAGCATACTTCACATGTAAGAACTTTAAAAGTTAGAGAGGCACAAGTTTGGAAAAGCCATACATTTCTCTTAAAAAATATGCTAGTAAAAAGGGAGAAATGGTTCTAAGTAGCCCTTGAAAGGCCATGGAAGCAAAATCACTTTCCACTTTATACAGAAGTCCTCCATGAAGTTCATGTACTTCATTTTGTCACTGTAGATTTGATACTGCATCAAGTTTAACCTTTGGGCCAATTATGATCACAGCTCCATTTTTTTTTTCATTAAATCTGCTCTCCCCCTGCACTGTCCTCTGCTCGCTCCCATACATTCTACAGCTCATTTCATACCTTACTTGTTCTCCCTGGGGAGCAAAGTTTGAATAATGAACTCTAAGTCAGTGAGGGAGTGGGTTCTGTTACACTTTACAAGAAAACTAAGCAACACCATTTGCAAGCACCTAAAGCATGTCTTCCTGTATGTGGAAGAACAGATCTGCTCTGCAAGTTCTTGCAGCAGGTCTGCAAGCCCCTTGCCCCAGCACCACATGGTTACAGCTGCATTGCAAGTTCAAGTTAGACTTGATAAGACAAATAGGACATCAGGCACCCACTACTTTCCCCAGAACTGCTTCAACGGCTCTTGGGCTAAGTGAACCCACTTCCTATGATGTCACTAAAGTCAGAAAGATTGTGTCACATGAACACACTGCATAAAATGGTTACACCTGTTGTCAGATACAGTTTATGATACGTAGTCACAGAAAAGTATCTGCCCATCCTGTCACTATTAACAGTATGTGAATTCCAGAAAGCAAAGCAGTCCATAGCAGGATCCACACGAACTACACAGCTACAGCCAACTTAAGGTTTGCTATTTCACCTATTAACACTTTGCCCGGGTTTTTTCCTCACAACCAGCAAAGTAACAAGAAGACCCAAAGAAAGCACTCTACTAGGAACCATACAACTGGATCAAGTAAAACAATGCAAACTGGTACACTACTGTGTAACATATGCACCAATACTATACAAAAACAGAGGTGCAATAAATAAAAGCAGAACTAAATAGGAGGTCCACGTACCTTAAAAGAATCATGTAATTGAACATATGCACCAATACTATACAAAAACAGAGGTGCAATAAATAAAAACAGAACTAAATAGGAGGTCCACGTACCTTAAAAGAATCATGTAATTGTCAGATCCAACAGCAAAGAAAACTCTTGGGGAGACAAATGAAAAACCACAAACTAGGCAGTGAATTTGGGTAGTTTCCAAGCTAATCAGGATCCGTTTTTGTTTTTTAGGAAACTTATCAAAGGAATTTAAGATAAAAAAAAATCTCTATAGCAGATAAAGCAACTTTATTAGCTCAAAAACATTTGTAACCATTTTTAAGACTGCCAAACTCTTAGTTCAAAGTACATTTACAGACATTCAAATGTTTACCTGTTTTAAGTGTCTGAACATAATGGTCAAGAGCTTTTCTTATCTGCTTCCCACCATCTGTTTTCATCAACGCTAGAAGTTTTGTGTCAGGTTCATCTTTGCTTAAATTGACTTTTACCTAAAAATATAAGCAGATACGCAATGCTAGTCAAAACGGTTTACAGCACTGGTGATTAGCTGCACTGTCCTATCTAATGCATTTTAGGTTTTTTAAAAAATTATGCAAAAAAATGTTATAGCACAACTATACTCCCCAAAGCCTGTGTGATGCAGCATAAATAATCTTGCCAACTATACAAATGGCATACAGCTGCTGCTGCAATACCCTGACATGATAGAATCACAAAGAGCTGGATTATGCCAGTCTAGCCAAAGGCAGCATATATGCATGCCCTGCAAATGAACAACTTTCCTTCACAGTCAAAGAGTAACCAAAACCACATCCCGATGTACAGTTTTTAACTTAATATATCAAATTAAAAAAGTTAACAGTACAGACAAAGTACAGTTGTGTACCTACCATAAATGTAGATGTTAGAGTGTATTCACTGTTGCAGTCATTACTCTTGGGTTATCCTGCTGGCAGGCTACCTCAGTCGGCCAGAATTCCAAAGTCTAGGTCCGGCGTCGGTTGCCGTCACCTCTTCCCTGAAGTCAGTGCGCCAGGAGTATAAAAGATGCAGCAGACGCCATTTTCTTCAGTTTTTCTTACCCCAGATGTCAGGTGCCCCAAATTGGTAGGCAGAAAAAAAATATGCCAATAAAAATCCATGCACAAAAATAACATTTCCTTCATCTACAAGCAAATACACCACAGATTGTACAGGATACAGAAGTGCTGACAGACCCAGCTAAGAAAAGGGGGATGGTGGGTGGGTAACCTAGACTGCAACAGTGAATACACCAACATCTACATTTATGGTAGGTACACAACTGTACTATGTTCATCATGTTTCACTGTTGCAGTCATTACTCTTGGGTTGAATCCCAAAGCTGAGGATGGGTGGCTGGGCTAAATAGGATTAGGAGAGGCTATGAGGCCCTGCAAGACTGCAGTGGCAAAGCCTGCTCTGGATTTAGAGTAAAGAGGTAAGTAGTAGTGCTTTGTGAAGGTGTGCACTGAACTCCAGGTTGCAGCCTCTAAGGCATCTTTGGTTGGTACTCCTCTGAGGATGGCTGCTGAAGTGGCTGCTGCTCTGGTGGAATGAGGCCTAATGCCCTTAGGCACTGATTTGACATGTTGAGAATAGCAGAAATGGATGCAATGGCCTATCCATTTAGAAATAGTCTGTTTTGAGATCCCGCAGCATACGACACTAAAAGTTTCTCAGTCTTTCTGAAAGCTTTAGTTCTGTCCAAGTAAAAGCGTAGCTGCCTGTGTATGTCCAAAGAATGCAGAATTTTCTCACCCTTGTTCTGTGGATTTGGATAAAAGGTAGGCAAGTGAATGGTTTGGTTGAGGGCCACACTGGACACCACCTTAGGCATAAATGTAGGTTTGTCCACACAGAAACCTTGTCTGGATGAAAAATGAGGAAAGGTTCCACAGCCATGAGTGCTAGTAACTCAGAGACTCGCCTTGCAGAGGTTATTGCTAGGAGAAGAGCTGTTTTCCAGGATAAGAATTTTATATCTGCTGTTGATGCTGGCTCGAAAGGAGGCAGTGTGAGTTTTTCCAAAACATAATTGAGGTCCCAGGCCGGAATTAGTGCTCTCCTTGGAGGCATAATGTTTTTGGCCCCTCTGAGGTACTACCTTTATTAAAGGATGAGAAAAGATAGGTGGTTCCGCATTGTAATGGGCTGAAATGGCAGAGGCATGAATCAATTGAGGAGAAAGAAAGGCCTTTGTTCAGCATCTCAGTTAGGTATTGTAAAATATGAGGGATATTTGGTACACACATGTCAATACCTTGTTCCTGGTTCCAAGCACCAAATCTCTTCCATTTCCCTGCACAAGATTTTCTGGTACTGGGCCTCCTGGCCTCCAAGATAACATCCAACATAGCTTTTGAAAGAGGAGTGTTCTGAATGGCTATATTATCCGCCATGCTGCCAGATTTAGGGTCCTGAGTTGGCTGTGCAGGATCCGATTGTTTTGTTGGGTCAGCAAGTGAGAAGTTTGAGGCAATATCCGTGCTGGACCTTGAGACAAACTCTTTAGGATTGGGCACCAGTGCTGGCATGGCCAGTCTGGTGCAATCAGTATCATTTTTGGCTTCTCGTCTGACCTTTAGGAGTACACTGGGAAGGAGAGGCAGTGGAGGAAAGGCATACACTGTTAGATTTTTCCAGCTGAAGGATAGGGCGTCCACTTTCCATGCTTGCTTGTGATGAATCCTTGTGCAAAATCTCTAAAATTGGCAGTTGTGAGGGGAGGCAAATAGATCTATGTCTGGGCATCCCCATTTCCTTATTATCATGCTGAAGACTGGTGGATCCAGTTTCCATTCGTGGGGATCCATGAGGTTTCTGCTTAGTTCGTCTGCCAGAGTATTTGTTTTTCCTGGCAGGAATTGTGCTTGCAGGTGAACTTGAAAAGCCAATGCTGTGTCCCATAAGGTCATTGCTTGTCTGCAGAGGGGGTAGGAATGTATACCTCCCTGCTTGTTTATGTACCACATGACCGTAGTGTTGTCTGTCTATCAGTAACTGTCCTGGATGAAGCAGGTCCTTGAAAGCTGTCAGGGCATTTTGAAGAGCTAGCATCTCTTTCTGATTGATGTGAAGATGCATCTGGTTTGCAGGCCATGTGCCCTGAATACATTTTCCTGCCATATGGTCCCCCCAGGCATAATCTGATGCGTCCATTGTCAGTGTCTAGCTGTGGGTAGACTGAATGGCAGACCCTTGTTGTGGTGACAGGCTTCTGCCCACCATATAAACTCCTGTTGCAGGCAGGGAATGAGTGCATTTACTGTCTGCAGGCTGTGGCAATGCGGAGTCCAAACACTTTTTAGATACCATTGTAGATTCCTCATATGCAGTCTGGCATATGCAATTAGTATAATGCAGGATGCCATGAAACCAAAGGCCTGCAGGATTTTCCTTGCATATAAGTGGGGTTTTGTTGCCAATTTCTTGAAGTAAGTAGTCAGATGCTTTTGTTTGTCTGGCGTGAGATAAGCCATCTGGGCAGTTGTATTTAAGCTTGCACCCAGGAATATTATCTCGAGAGGGCACTTGTTTTGATTTCTTTTCGTTTACTGTGTACCCTAGGCCAATTAGTAATCTTTTTACAAACGCCAAATGCTGTACAAGAATATCTTTGTTCCCTGCTTGAATTAGGCAGTCGTCCAAGTAGGGATATATTTGAATTCCTTTTTGTCTGCAAAATGCAATTACTGGTGCCAGGCACTTTGTGAAGACCCTTGGCGCAGTAGATAAGCCAAAGGACAGTGCAAAGAATTGGTAATGCATTGAGCCAGCTATGAATCTGAGGTACCTTCTGCAAGATTGTCTGATTGGGACATGCAGGTATGCCTCCTTTAAGTCCAAAGTTATGAGCCAAGCCTTTTTGCCCAGCATGGGAAGTAGCTGCTGTAGAATTTTGGAACTTCCAGCAACGTATTTAGTATAGACAGGTCCAGTACTGGTCTCCAGGTTTTTTCCTTTCTGGGTACTAGGAAAAGTCTGGAGTAAAATCCTTGCCCCTGCTCTTGCTGTGGTACTTGCTGAATGACCCTCATGTCCACGAAGGCTGTAATTTGTTTTTGTGCCTCTGCCCATTGGTTGTGTGACAGGTCTGGCATACCTTTTGACCTTGGTAGTGTGTGAAAATGGAACCTGTAGCCTTAGGACACTATGTTCAGGACCCATTTGTCTTGGGTAACCATTTGCCAATTTGATGAAAAAAGTGCTAGCTTTCCCCCCTAAGGGGGCTGCCAAAAGAAAAGTGCTTGGATCTGGTAGGGGAAAATCATTGGGACTGTTTCCTGTAAGACTGTGATTTGTCTTCTCCGCTTTAGGAGGTAGGAGCACCCCATTGTTTAGGCCTGTATGAGCCTTGGGGCTGAGATCTGCCTCTAGGACGCCTGTATCTGCCTCTTTGTGGCTTGTCTGACACTGGAAAGGACCAATTTTTAGAAGGCCAGTTCCTGCTAAACCTGGGTGGCTGTACCTGTAAGAAATCATTGACTGTCTGCATGGATTTTGCTTTATCCTCCATTTTTTAACACCTCTTCTGCTTTAGTACCAAACAAAGTATCATGCTGTAATGATGCATCTAATAATTTTGCTTTAACATGATCAGGCAGATTTTGTTCCTTTAACCAAGCATTTCTTCTAATAACAGAACCTGTAACGGCGGCCCTGCAAGAGGCCTCCAGGTTATCATAACCACATTGCAAAGCATGCTTTCCCACTTGTTCAGCTGCATGCAATAAATCCTGCAATTCCTTGTTCTCTGAACATTCAGTATTCTGTTTAAAGCAGTGACATTAAATATTGCTGATACTTAAGCATATGAAACTGACAATTTAAAGACCTTACAGCCAGGGTAGCAGAAGTGTAGACTTTTTTCCCCCATCTGTCTACAGCCCTAGAATCCCTATCAGAGGGGACAGGGTTTTTTGCAGTGGAAACTTTGACCCCTTTGGGACCCTGAGATATAGTTTCTGGGTCAGCAGTGGGTTTTTATATAGAAATTTATGAGACTCCGGGACCCTGTAGTATCTGTCTGGCTTAGCAGGTGCAGGGGGTAAAGTGTCAGGGGACAGGCCGGACTCTTAAAATACATCTAAAATGTCTAGAACAGGTGGAATAGCAAGGGGTCTGTGCTGAGGAAGTAGCAGAAAGTCCCTGAGCCTTTCCTTAGATTCAGAATAATCTTGGCTCCCCCAGTGGAAATGCTCCCTCATGGTATGCAGGGTTTCCCCAAAAGAATAATCCTCAGGAGGAGAGGCTGAAGGAATGGATTCTTCAGCATCAAAATCCTCATAGGGAAGCATGGAGTAATCCTGCTCAGAAGAGGAATCAGAGGAAATAGAAACCTGATTAGAAGAATCATTCTGTCTCTTGCCTAGGCCTCTTATCAGGAGGGGATGGGAGCCCCTGATCAAAGTAAGTAGGTCTTCAGCCATTTTGAGCATCTGTTTTTTAGGCATGGAAGTCTGAGCAGGAGAATGCTGTACTTGTTTCTTAGTCTTTAGAGCTGCTTGTTTCTTAGTCTTTAGAGCTGTTTTAGTCTTTGAAGCTGAAGATGGCTTAATATATAGTTGTGTAGGTCTGAAGACACCCTCAGAAGCCAATGGCTGCTCAGCGGCTCCAGACCCATCTGAGGGAATGATTTCAGAGTGTCCAATACCTCGAGTATCCAGAGGCCCAGTCGGCTCCAAGTGTGAGTCGGAAGCAGCCTGTGGCTCTGAGGTAGCGGGCGCCAGGGGCTGCAAAAGCACCTCACAGAGAACCGGCGACTGGCCTAGCAGAGGCCTCGTCCTCTGTTTTGGATCTCGGATGCCTATCCTTTTCCTTGTCCTTGCGTTTTTTGTAAATTCCAGTTGTCGGCTGGTCCGACGGCATTATATAATGAAATCTTCGGCCAAAGTAATGAAATGCAAAATCGAACAGACGCTTAATAGTGCGTTGGTTAAATCTAGCACAAAACAGACAGATAGCAATGTTGTGATCAGGGCCTAGGCAAGGAATACTAAGAGTGAAAATCCTTATGAGGTATTTGCTTCCCACAAGAAATACAATTAACTTTTTCCGACATCGGACTGGAGCAAGAAAAAAAAAAAAAAAAGTTTCCCCAACAGGGTACTTAGCTTTAGTGAAGACTTCGGTTCTTAAATTTGGGTTTGAATATCTCAGGAGTCAGCCGACCGGCACTTGCAAACTGCTTTTGCTTCGGGCACCGCGCGGCAAGAAAGACTGAAGAAAATGGTGTCAGCTGCATCTTTTATACCCCTGGTGCACTGACGTCAGGGGAGGAAACGCAACAAACGCCGGACCGAGACTTTGGAATTCTGGCAGACTAAGGGTAGCCTGCCAGCAGGATAACCCAAGAGTACTGACTGCAACAGTGAAACACTATGAACATCAGAAGCTACCTACTAATGTTGGAAATGCAACTCAGTGTAGCTCTCTTCCATAACCTTCATGTGACGTTGCTGAGGTACAGGCTAACACAGGAGGACTATGGCTGACAAAATTTGCAGATGACTGCAAACTGGGGGACATAATCGACTCGCCGGCTGACACAAGCATCCTCCAAAAAGGTCTCACAGAGATGGATAATTGGTGCCAGAGCCATGGCCTAAAGCTAAATGCAAAAAGTGCATAGTCATCCCCTTTGGGAAAAACAAAGTGCCCACAAATTACCACATAGGTGGTAATCCATTAAGTACGGAAGTAATTGGGGATTTGGGGACCCAAGTAGATTGGAATCTCTCCTTTGACAATCACATTGCCAAAGTGGTTAGAAAGACATTCTATACAGCCCACCTTATCACGAAGGGGTTCACATCTAGATCAAGAGAGGTCATTGTGCCCCTCTACTCATCAGGCCCATAATTGAATACAATGCCCCATTTGGGATGTACCTTACCAGACACCTGCTACAACAACTAGAAAGACCCCAAAAGTACCTCACCAAGAGGATCAAGGGACTCAAACAGATGCCCTACGTAGTAAGGCTAAAGAAACTCCAGCTCTACTCAGTTGCTTACCGCCTACTCAGAGGCGATCTGTGCCTGACGTATAAAGCCATGTCCAACCCAGAATTAATGGACATGCTCCAACTGAAGAAATCCATCAGAACTACATGGTCCAGTGACTTAAACCTCAGCACAGAAATAAATAGAAAGTACAGTTTTGTACCTACCATAAATGTAGATGTCCGATAGGTATGCATCTGCAGTCATAAAATATGGGTTGTCCTGCCTCAGGCAGCCCTCGGTCGGCCCGATTCCAAAGTCTGGGTCTGGCCTCGGCTGATGTCGCACTTCACCCGACGTCATAGCTCCTGGGGTATAAAGGCATCAGCCGACGCCATTTTCCTCAGTGTTTCTTGCCCCAGATGCCAGGTGCCCTCTAGGAAGGCTAAATTTGGATAAATGTTGAAAATTCCAAACAGTAGCAAACAAAAAATATATACATACAAACAAATACACCATAATAGATTCCCCCAGCTAGCTGAAAGAGGGGTAAGCACCCTAGGAATACCACAGAGGGGAAGGACTGTGGGTAATCCTGACTGCAGATGCATACCTATCGGACATCTACATTTATGGTAGGTAC
This sequence comes from Protopterus annectens, assembly GCF_019279795.1. Classification (NCBI taxonomy): domain Eukaryota; kingdom Metazoa; phylum Chordata; order Ceratodontiformes; family Protopteridae; genus Protopterus; species Protopterus annectens. Next base: position 1,063,360,634 of record NC_056737.1, read on the forward strand.
AAAACTGTACTATGTCCTTCAAGGATGCATCTGCAGTCATAAAATATGGGTAGAATACCATAGCCAAACTGGGGGAGGAGGCACTAAGATAAAGATGGTGTAGTCAAGATCCCTTGTAAAACTGCAGTTGCAAAGCCTGCTTGGGATCTGGAGTATAAGGGAAGATTGTAATGCTTGGCAAATGTATGCACGGAGCTCCAAGTAGCAGCTTCTAAAATGTCTTTGGTAGCCACTCCTCACAGAAAAGCTGTAGTGGTGGCTGTAGCCCTTGTGGAGTGAGGCCTGATATTTTCAGGAGTTGTCTTTCCATGAAAAGAGCAACAGAATCGAATGCAATTTCCTATCCATTTTGAAATTGTCTGTTTGGAAATTGCTTTTCCTTGCACTCCTGTTGCATATGCTACCAGAAGCTGGTCAGTTTTTCTGCTGGTCTTAGTTCTGTCCAGGTAGTAGCGCAGTTGTCTATGTACATCTAAGGTGTGTAGTAGCTTTTCCCCCCTGTTCTGTGGGTTAGAGAAGAACGTAGGTAAATGAATAGCTTGGTTCAAGGATACCCTGGATACCACCTTTGGCATGAAAGTAGGATTGGTTCTCAGAGACACTCTATCCTGGTGAAAGATAAGGAAAGGCTGTACTGCCATTAATGCCTGTAACTCTGATACCCTTCTTGCAGAAGTGATTGCCAGAAGGAAGGCAGTATGCAGCTGGTTCAAAAGGGGGAAGTGTTAATTTTTCCAGCACAAAATTGAGATCCCATGCAGGCAGAGGTGGTTTCCTTGGAGGTTTTACATTTTTGATCCCTCTTAGAAATTGTCTGAGGAGAGGTTGAGAGAAGATAGGAGGATCCATGTTGTACTCTGCTGAAATTGCTGAAGCATGAATCTTAATGGAAGAATAGGACAGACCATTGTGGAACAGTTCTGCCAAGTATTCTAGGATGTGTGCTAGGTTTGCAATCGTGACATCTGTTCCCTTTGATGCACTCCAAATGAGGAATCTCTTCCATTTGGCTGAGTATGTTTTCTTTGTGGAGGGTCTGCGAGCCTCCAGGATAATGTCCTTGACTCTCTGAGATAAAGCAGGCTGGTTTTGTTTTATGCAATTTTCCAGGCGGTTAGCTGCAGAGTTTTCAAGTTTGGATGCAGGGTCATGTAGTTGTTCTGTGTTAGAAGTAAAGGCCACAGAGGTAGAGGCCATGGGTTCGTCTGAGACATGCTTCTCAGTAGCGGATACCAATGTTGCCTTGGCCAGTCTGGAGCTATCAAAATTACCTTTGGCTGTTACTCCCTGATCTTCAGTAGAACTTTGTACATCAATGGGAGAGGTGGGAAGGCATAAACTGTCAGGGCCTTCCAGCTGAAAGAAAGGGAGTCCACCCTCCAGGCTTGTGGGTGGTATTCTCTTGAGCAGAATTTCTTCAGTTGGTGGTTGAGTGGGGAGGCGAACAGGTCTACTTCTGGCATTCCCCATGTCTTTGTTATGGTTTTGAAGATATCTGGATGCAGCATCCATTCGTGAGCATCCGTGGTAGTTCTTGCTTAATTTGTCTGCTAGTATATTCTCTTTTCCTGGTACAAATTTGGCCTGCAGTTGAATGTTGAGATTCAGGCCTAGGTTCCACAGCTCCATTGCCATCCGGCATAAAGGGTAGGAGTGCGTGCCTCCCTGTTTGTTGATGTACCACATGACTGTGGTATTGTCCGTCCTTATCAGCAGGGGTCCTTGCTGAAGGAATGATTTGAATGCCTCTATTGCATGCTTCACTGCCAGCATCTCCTTTAGATTTATGTGTAGAATCAGCTGGTCTTGGGACCATAGGCCTTGGATACACTTGTCTTCCATGTGTGCGCCCCAGCCTAGGTCTGAGGCGTCCGTGGTGATGGTCTGCCTTGGTTGTGGTTTGTGGAAAGGCAACCCTCTGTTAGTCTTGCAGGCCTGAGCCCACCACAGGAATTCTTTTTTCAGGCATGGAAGGATTGGTATCATGGCTTCTAGACTGTGTCTGTGTTGAGACCATACATTTCTTAGGTACCACTGTAATTTCCTCATATGTAGTCTGACATGTGGTATCAAGATTATGCAGGATGCCATGTAACCCAGGGCCTGCAGGACTTTCCTTGCAGTAAGCCGAGTTTGCCTTGTCAATGCCGTGAAGTAGACTGGAAGTTGTTTTTGTTTTTCTTCTGTGAGAAAAGCCAACTGAGTTATTGTGTCCAGTTCTGCACCCAAAAATGTTATCCTTTGAGATGGCACTAGTCTTGACTTTTGTATGTTGACTGTGTATCCCAAAGCTTGTAGCAGTTGTATGACATAGGCCAAATCCATTATTATTTTTGTCTTGTTGTCTGCTTGTATTAGGCAGTCGTCCAGGTATGGGTAGATTTGAATTCCCTGAAGCCTGCAATGTGCAATTACTGATGCCAGGCATTTTGTGAATACTCTGGGCGCAGTAGATAAGCCAAAGGGCAATGCTGAGAATTGATAATGCTCTGATCCTGCAAGAAATCTGAGGTGTCTTCTGCAATCTGGTCGTATAGGGACGTGCAGGTATGCCTCCTTGAGATCTAGAGTCACCAGCCAAGACTCCTTGCCCAACATGGGAAGAAGTTGCTGTAGGGTCAGCATCTTGAATTTTGGTACAATGAGATATGTGTTCAGTGCGGACAAGTCGAGAATAGGCCTCCATTGAGTTTCTTTTCTTGGTACAAGGAATAGTCTGGAGTAAAATCCTTGGCCTTGTTCCATAGATGGTACCTTTTCTATTGCTCTCATCCTTAGTAAGTTGATGACCTGTTTTAGAGCCTCTGTCTTTTGGCTTGGTGGAAGGTTTGGCATTCCTCTCTTTTTTGGTAAAGTGTGGAAGTGAAACCTGTAGCCTTTGTCTATTGTTTGCAAAGTCCATTTGTCTCCTGTGATGCAATGCCAGTTTTTTGAAAATAAAGCTAACTTTCCGCCCAAGGGTGCTTGTAATTGTTCCCTGGTAGGCGGAATCAGAGCCAAGTCATTGCGTCTGTCCTGTGGAAGTGGTTGCAGTCGCAGATGTGGAGGCACTCCTCTGGTTGTCAGGTTGCCACTGACAGCCCCTTTAGGCACCCCTTGATCGACCTCTGCCTCTTGGGCGTCTATTTCTGCCTCTCTGTGCTCTGGTGGTGTCTGGAAAGGACCAATTCTTTGAAGGCCAATTTCTGCTGAACCTCGGAGGTTGGACCTGCAGAAAATCCTTGACTGTTTGCACAGATTTTGCCTTTTCTTCCACTTTCTTTAGTACCTCCTGTGCAGGGGAGCCAAATAAACTTTGTTTCTCCATAGGAGCATCTAGGAGTTTAGATTTTACATGGTCTGGTAAGGATTGCTCTTTTAGCCAGGCATGCCTTCGAATCACTGCTCCAGTCATAGCTGATCTAAATGAAGCCTCCAGTGCATCATAGCCGCATTTTAAAAAATGATTACTGACCTGCTGAGAATTGTGTACCAACTCCTGAAGGGACTTACGGTCTAAAGGTTCAGGAGGGGAAAGCTTTTTATTTAGCTGATCTAACAAAAATTCCTGGTACTGTATCATGTGAAATTGACAGTTTAAAGCCCTGGCAGAAAGAGTAGCAGATGTATAAACTTTTTTACCCCATCTCTCTAATGCTCTTGATTCTCTTTCAGAGGGTAGGGGGTTTTTGGCAGAGGCAGCTGCAACACCCTTGGGACCCTGAGAAATGGTTTCTGGGTCTGCAGCGTGGGCCTTGTACAAGTGGAAATGAGAATCCGGGACCCTGTAATATCCGTCAGGTTTGGCAGGGGCCGGGGGAAGAGAATCAGGGGCTGAACAGGCATCACTGTATGCATCATCAACAACTCAAAGAACAGGTGGTATGGCTAGAGGCCTATGCTGTGGTAAGTGTAAAAAAGTCCTTAGCCTTTTCCTAGAATCAGAAAAGTCCTGACCCTGCCATTGGAAATGTTCCCTCATTGAATGTAGTTTCCCCAAATGAAAATTCTTCTGGAGGGGAGGCAGAAGGAATGGAGTCTTCTGCATCCGAATCCTCAAGGTGAGTATGGGCCTTTCTGATGGTCTGATGCATCTGATCCATCCGAGGAATAGTCAGAGGAAAGAGGTTCAGGGGGTTCAGTCCTAGGCCTTTTTTCAGGAGGGGGTTGTGAGGCCCTGTCTGGGTGAGGTTGGGATCCCCTGATCAAAGAAATAAGGTCCTCAGCAAGGCTGAGAATTTGAGAACTTGAGGAAGGCCTGTGAGGTGGAGCTTTTGTAGGTAAGGCCTTGGAAAGTTTAGCTGCTTTAGCCCTGGAGAAGGCCTTAATGGACATAGAAGCAGGGGATCTAGCTGCCCCACGTGCAGGAGTAGAAATGTCCAACGGAATGGTGTCGGACAATTCTAGTGTGCCTGCTTCCTCGGTAGGAATTTCTGTAGCCGACTCCGCCGGGGCCTCTGAGGCCTCAGTCGGAGGCCTGCTTGCGGCCGGAGGAAGAACAGAGGACTCAGTTTCAGCCGAAACCGAGACACTCGCGGTAGGCCTAACCGTGGTTTCAGCCGAAACCGCGGGCTGCGAGTGTCGGTCCTTTTCCTTGCGTTTATTAGCTAAATGAGTAGTCGGAGTCTCCGACGGCATTTTATATGCAAAAGCGGGACCAAAAAACTCTTCTGCAAACTCCAACCGACATCCAAGTGTCGGTCGGTTGAAGGAGGCACAGGCTAAACAAGCTGATACGTCGTGGTCTGGGCCTAAGCAAGGAAGGCAGTAAGAGTGGAAATCCTTATGAGGTATTTGTTTCCCACAAGTTAAACAATTATTTACTTTTTCTGACATCGGCTGAGGCAAGAAAGAGTCCCCAACGGGGTACTTAGCTTTTTAGAAGTCTTCGGTAGCTGAAATCTCTGGATCTGACCGACCGGCACTTGCGAACAGCTTCTGATTCGGGCACCGCGCGGCAAAAAAGACTGGGGAAAATGGCGTCGGCTGATGCCTTTATACCCCAGGAGCTATGACGTCGGGTGAAGTGCGACATCAGCCGAGGCCAGACCCAGACTTTGGAATCGGGCCGACCGAGGGCTGCCTGAGGCAGGACAACCCATATTTTATGACTGCAGATGCATCCTTGAAGGACATCATGCTGGAGGGACAGATTCATATCCCAGAGGTTCCCCTCACTCTGGAACAAAATCCCAATCCATGTCAGAGCCCCTCAATGACCCTCTTCAAGAAGAATCTTGACGTTTGGATGGGAGATCGTAAATTTACCCCTGGGATCTCTTCTGTGTCACTGCTAGACAGAGGCATGGTAAACTAACCTTAAATGGGCCATCTTCTGTGACCTACTATACAGAGGCACAGTCAACTAATCTAAGAAGGGTGGTGAAAGCCAAACACACTCTGGCTAGGCTTGTAAATGCCCTAGGGCAGATAGCCTAGTATCAACCTATGACAACTTTCAGAAATTCAGGTCTTGTAATCACTCAGTAGCACACAGTGCCATCTTGTCAGGCCAAACCCCACATCACACCTGTGGCACCCCATGTGAACCACATCTGGAATATTTACACAGGCAATAGGACAGCAGCTACAGAGCATATAAGTAGCAGTAGTGCTTAAGAGAAACTTAACAATACCCGACATCAAATGAAATCTTGCTTACTTCACTTGGAGCCTTCTGCTATGGATACAGCAGTACAGAAAAGGTGAACTATTAAGTGCCTTCAAGTGTCACCTGAAGTCCAGGGTTTGATAAACCTAACCACCATCAGTCTGTCTAATGTGACAATAAGCAAGACGTTTAACCCGGTCTCCTAAAATGGCCCATAAAATAAGGCTCATGCCCAATGGCTTTATCTGGTTAAACAAAATATGGATAATTGCTAAGTATAACAGCATAAAATGGCATGAGCCAGTCAGTTCAGAAAGTCAAAGCCTGAAGTACCGGAGATTACAGAATTAAAAAAAAAAATCAATCTGATGAACTCGAAGCAGCACTGCTTGGCAAAGAAACAGAAGAACTGACTATAGTGCAGTGTAAAGTCTAGGAGAACATTTCTGAAGCACTTACTGTAAAAGCAGCAATCATCCTGGTAAACTGATCACTTAATAAACTGATCCAAGGTTAAATGGTCATAAGGTGGAATTCCATTACCTATTTAGAAAGTTAAGCAAATGCTCAGCCTTCCTCAAGCAGTAAAAAATGTAGTTATGCTAGGAATGAGCCATAGTTAAAAATATGTTTAGTGTAGCAGTAATGTCTACTGCAGAAGGGCAATTAGCAGAATGTCTAGAGCCTGGCACCCTCCATGCCAGACAAGATGCCCTTCTCACCTGGATGTCAGAGTAATTAAGCAGATCCACCTGTGCAACTTTTATTCCTTCTTGCAACAGCAATGTAATTTTGGATGACCTGAAGCCAGTGCCATGGCTAAACTAGTGAAGTAGTCCTTGGAAAGACAGTCAAACTGAAATGCACCCAAGCTGCCTCTCTGGGTTCTAGGTCAATCTGAGGTAGGAAAAAGCATCATTATAAAGAAGGTAGGAACATGGCTGGGGACGCCCAGTACAACCTACAGCTGTCCACAAAAAACATAAGAGGGGCGGATGTAAGAAGAGGTACTCCAACACCTACAATTACATAGCATTGTTAACCACCTTATGCTCATCGTGAAGGGCACTGTTGCTGTGATAACTTACAGTTCCCAACGTCCTCCGACACCTACAATTACAGTGTTAACATCCTTATGCTCATCATGTAGGTCACTGTTGCAGTGATAACTTACAGTTCCCAAATATTAAACTCTAGTGGGTGGCCCTTGAGCAGTAGGTTGTAGTGCTCACCACAGAATTGCCATGGTAAATCCTGCTCTTGATCTAGATGCCAATGATTTATTTCATTTTACATTTGATTAAAGGGAAAGTCTAAATGGACAAATTCTTTTTCAGCAAAAGCCCGGGGAGAAAACCTTTACATTTAGTAAGCATAACAATGTACATAAGGAAACAGTTATATACATTTTGTATAACACACATTTTTGTACAAAGCTAAAGATACATCACATGTATAACAAGTTTACAGAAACAATGATACAAATATTAAAAAATTCTAATATTTTTAGTATTTCAAAGAAATGTAGACCAAACTCAATGTATTAAATGTCAGAGTAAAAGTCATACAATAAGATTTTGAGGCCTATACCAGGAAGAGATGTGTTGGTTCTCCAGAGGAGAAGAGTGGGTTAAATGTCCAGCTTGTTGACCAATGACCAGGTGGCTGCTCATAAAACACTCAATTTCTCCTCCTACCCTTAGGGGATCAGCGCTGGCTACTGTGGAGGTTGCAGTAGTTCCAGTGGAATGGAACAAGCACAGTTCTGAAAGGATGCAAGCAAAAACTTACAGATGAGCTTCACAATAAAGTCAATTTAATCTAGCAGATGAAAACCCTTTTCTCAAACCTATAAAAGGCTTTCCTATCCTTATCAGAAGCATTTCCAAAATATTTAGCAACAGCAGGATTTGCCAAAGAACTGCTGCAGGTTCAGAGACGGACTTGGAAGACAAAAATTATGAAACAAACTTTAATCTGGTTTCTGAGACCGAAAGCTGGCTGGCTGTTACGCAGATTACAGGCTGCAATAAAAATAACCTCCAATGCTAGAAATACGGAAGGAGCACGTGTAGTAGAGAAAATTAGGAAATTCCAGTTGTAACTTTTATTTCACAGCTATTGGAATATCATGTTCGCACTAAAACAATTGGTTTCATCCTAAATTTGATATCAGAAAAAATCATTCTAAAACACTTAAAAATAAATAAATAAATAAATAAATAACTTTCCTCAGAATCTGGAGGAAAAAACAAAGTTGTTCTTTTAACTTTCCCTGTTCATTACACTGGGAATCTTCTGAAAATTAATTCCTTTTTCTCTCAGAGAAAACAGAATGACGGGTCAGCAGCAGAGTTTAAAGCACAAGTCCCTCCTGTCTAAAGTAACCGAGACAGAAATTTCCACTGGCACATTTGTGTACACTTAAAATATAGATGTTAGAGTCTATTCACTGTTGCAGTCATTACATTTGGGTAATCTGCTGGTAGGTTGCTATCAGTTGGCCTGAATTCCAAAGTCTTGGGTCCTGCGTCGGTTACGGTCTTCTCTTCCATGACGTCAGAGGTATAAAACATGCAGCCGTCACCATTTTCTGTTTTTCTTGCCCCCGATGTCAGGTGTCCCCCAAAAGGTAGCAATATATAGATATATATAGATATATATATATATATATATATACACACATACACACACATATATATATATATATATATATATATATATATATATATATATATATATACATATATACACACACACACACACACACACACACACACACACATATATATATTATATATATATATATATATATATATATATATATATATATATATATATATATATATATATACACACACATGCATCAATATAAACTTCACCTTCATCTACAAGCAAATACACCATATAGGCTGTAGAAGATAGAGAAGGAAAGAAACTGTAGAATGACAGGGGGATGGCAGGTGGGCAACGTGGACTGCAACAGTAAATACACGGACATCGACATTTATGGTAAATGAACACAACTGTACTATCATCTTTCTTCTTTTATCCCTTACCTGGCTGCTGTGCGTCCTGCTCTGGTGCTCCCTCTTTTATCCCTTACCTGGCTGCTGTGCGTCCTGCTCTGGTGCTCCCTCCTACAGTAAGCCTGTGTGTTCCTACACGTCCTTGCTCCTAACCAACTGAAAGTGCCCTACTTGCTATCCAAGGAACTTACCCTGAGCTAAGAACTTAATTACTAGCTCCCTGTGAGACCATCCCTGCTAAGGACAGTGAAAGTATGTGTTGCTTAAACTACTTGTAAAATTGTATCCAAAACGCAACTTTATCATAATGTAAGGTTAGGCAAGCCCCCGGTCAGGTCAGCCAGCACCCAAACTACCTCCCTCTTCCATTATTTCTGCAACCCGAACTCATACTTTTCTCTGGTTCCCATACCTCTCTCCCCCCATTTTTTTGTTGGTTTTCCCCACTCTAGTCATTATCCCCTGTGCTGTCTTACTTAATGTAATGTACGTGTCTTACCTGCTGGTGGCACTTCAGGAATAGCTTCTTGCCCCGTTTTCTGCACCCTTCTCCTTGCCCTGTTTTCTGCACCCTTCTCCACCTTATCTCTGTATAATAGGCATTCTGAACTTTATCATACCCTTCTTCCTCTCTATCTCCCCATAAGTTCTCCAGCTTCTCATGTCTCATTGGATTTCCCCATCTTCACTGTTCTAAGGCATCTCACATCACTGCCTACTCTTCTCACATCCTAATCTCCATTTCTTCCCAAGTCTCCTATTCCCTCAGCCAAACCTCTTACCTTCAGACTCCCCTGCAGTCTCCTTACTGCACTGATGGTCGCTCCTGGCAAACTACTACTTGCTCTCTTCCCGCTCCGTTCGCCCTACGGGCTCACTCCGCTCCCCTACCCTGCCCCCAATTCCCACCCGCCCCCAACACTCCTACCTTTACTCCTCCTACACCACACCTCCACAAAACTTCATCCATTCACATTAATCAATTACCTAAATCCCACCTCCTATTTATCCTCTCTACAGAACTCTACCACATTCAACCCTATACCTACCAATTAGCCTCACCTCCAACTTTCTCCTCCCGCTAATCATTCCCACTATGTCCACTTTCCACACCCCTTACCTATTCAACATACCTCTCTTGCTCCTACTCATCTCTTCTTCCCTCACTACTGCCTATCTTCTAACCTCCTATGAGCACCCTCTACACTACATCCCTCCCTTCCCCTCCAAATGCACTTCTACACCTCCACCATATACATCACTAAACTTCAACATCATATACAAGCCTAGCTACCTTCTTCCTAAATATCAGACTAGCTCCCATCAAATATACCCATACTCATTTCATACTCCAACCTGACAACTTTAGAAAACATTCTCAATAAAGACATAACACACCTTCACCTCCTACTAGATGGTGATAAACATCCTAACTCTGGCCCTTACCATACCCCCATCTCAGCACCATGTAAAACAAATATCTCTAGCTACATAGCCCCTTCAAAGCCTGCTAACTCTCTCCTCATAGCACACCTTAATATTCGTAGCATTAACAAAACAAAATTCCTCATCTACATGCCCTCTTAGATATCCACCAATTCGATCTTTTATGCTTATCTGAAACTTGCCTAAAGCCCACGGTTCTACACAATGAAATAACTCCACCCGGGTATAACATCATTAGAAAAGACCACACCACTAGAAAGGGAGGAGGGGGTCACAATCCTATATAAACACAAACTACAAGTCAGCACTATAGACCTTTCTCCACCTCAAAATAATAAAGCAGAAATACTAATCTCCAAGCTTCAAATCAATACTTGTAAAGCGATAAATGTCATTTGTTTATACCTGCCCCCTGGTAATAACATTAACACCCTTGAAAATATCCTCAACTGGACTTCTTCTAATCTACCCCAAGAAACCATAATCCTAGGAGATTTTAACAGACTGGCAGTCCTGTCATAATTATCTCCCTACCAACCATATAAACTTATTCGGATTCTCACAATCTATCAACTTCCCAACCAGAATAAATAAACCCAACAATAAAGAAAGTACCCTGGACTGGATACTTACTAACAATCACCAAACTTATAAAGTAGGAATCCTTCCTGATGACATAAGCGATCACGCTTTCACATATATTAGACATAAAACTAACCTCTCACCTACCCTAATACGGTCAGAGCTGTACGTAACAAAAACAAATTTAATCCTGAACTCTTTCAGAGCTTTTTCAAATGAACTGGTCACCACTAAAATCTCCCCCACTGGACGAAGCAGTAGCGTATTTCAACACTACATTCTTAACCATCCTGAACCGCCATGCTCCAGAACATTCTGTTAGATGCAAATTCAAACCAGCCCCCTGGCTCTCTAATGATACTAGGCAAAAAATCCTTTTAAGAAACAAATCTTGGAGAAAATGGCGTTCCACTAAGAATGCATTAGATCACCAAACCTTTAGGCAACTTAGAAACAGTACAAAAAAAGCCATCATTCTACACAAAAAAACTTTTACCTTCAAGTACAGGAGACATATCAAAACAAACCTCAAAGTTTTGGAACAACATTAACAAATTTCTTCACCCAAGGCAATCCATCACTCCCAATCCACTAGGCTCCAACCCCAATAATCCTATTCACACTGCCAATGCCTTTAATTCCTTCTTCACCAATGCCATCCAAGCTCTTGCCAACCACCTATCTCCTGATACCTCTAATATTACTATTTCATCCCTAAGTGCTCCCCCCTTATTTCAGTTACAACCTGTCTCCACCTACACCATATCCTCCCTACTCACAAAACTTAAACCCAACACCCCTTCAGCTGACCAACTCCCTGCAGAATACCTTCAAAAAGGTGCAAAAGCCATTGCCTACCCAATATCTATTCTGATTACTAGAACCATAAGTGAAGGTAATATCCCATCAATCTGGAAAATCTCCCACATTATTCCACTGCACAAAGGTGGCAACTCTTATGACTTCTCTAACTTCCGTCCAATAGCTCTACTATCTCCTCTGGCAAAAATCATGGAAAAGTGTATCCCATAAGCAACTTCAACACCTTCTACAAAATAACTTACTAGCTAACTGTCAACATGGCTTCAGGCCATACCACAGTACTACCACTGCCCTGCCATCATTCACCGATTGTATTAATAAAAACCGGAACAAAAGTATTCCTTCCTCTGCAGTATTCCTTGATTTATCCAAAGCTTTTGACATGGTTAATCACCAACTCCTCTTACATATAATGAAATCACTTTCTCTTGATTCCTTAGCCATCAGTTGGTTCAAATCTTATCTTGAAAACAGACAGCAAGCTGTACTTTGGCACAATAACCTTTCTAATCTCCTGCCCATCTCCCTCTGTGTCCCTCAGGGTTCTATATTAGGTCTGCTTTTTTCCATTTATATAAATGATCTTCAGTTAGTAATTCCACATACTACATGCATTCAATATGCAGATGATTCTACTATTATTTGTTCAGCTACTTCTCCAACTGAATTACATACCCTTAACCCAGAAAGCATTTAATACTGTCGAACAATGGTTCACTGACCGTTGCCTTCTTCTAAACCCCAAAACAACTAAAATGCTCCTCTTCTCACCTACCCATAAGCACCCCCCCCCATTTCATTTCACATCAAACAACGGTACACTTATTTCTCCCGACCCAACTACTAAACTACTAGGGATAACAATTGACGATAACCACACTTTTGATACTCATATCAATAACACTATAAAAACAGTCAATAAAAACTAGGTTCCCTCTATAGAGTCAAACCCTTTCTTACACCAACAGCCAGGGCTGCTTTAGCAAGAACTCACCTTATCTCTACTCTACTCTATGCCTCTCCCATTTATACAAATCTTTCTAAACGTAACCTCAGCAAACTAGCAGTATCCTATAATATTGCTCGATTTGCTACTGCCTCCCCTTTCAAGACTCATCACTGCCTTAACCTAAAACAACTTGGCTGGCTTGAGTTTCTACACCATTTACAATTCCAGCTTGCTATAGCCCATAAGATGCTATCTCAACCCACAAATACACAAATACTCTCAAGCCTTTTCATCCCCTACAACAATCCTAAAAACCTACGGTTATCCAGCAAACTTCTGATTAACACCTGCAGATCTTATAACTTAGCAGGTGATACCCTGTTCTCTAACACTGTTGGAAAGATATGGAATTCACTTCCTACTGACCTCACTTCTCTGTCATCTCTTACACTATTTAAAAAGAAACTAAAATCATATCTCAACATACACTGGTTATGTTCCTGCACTAACCCTGGCTAACATCCTACATCTCAATAACATTGTAAACTTACTGTCTTGCATTTTTACAGTATCCCTTGCTGCCCTTGCTAAGCTCATTCGAAGTATTGTAGTTTAATACGATTTTTAATGAATGCTCTCTATTGCTACTATGTGGGGGGGGGGGGGGGGTTGATTTTTGCTTACTTACACTCCTACCACTTTCTAGTTTAGTTTTTTGCATGTATCTTTACTGTTACTCCTTTGTATATCTTATACTATAGTTTTATATTTTATATTTTGTATTTTGCATTTTTGTATTTTTTCTATTCCATATGTCTTTGGAGCTTTTCTCCCCGGGCCTCTACTGAAAATGGACATGTATCCAGCTAGACTAGCCCGGTCAACAAATGTAAAATAAAAATAAAATAAATAAAAATATGTTCTTCGTATTTCACTGTTGCAGTCACTACATTTGGGTAGAATCCCAAGCTATGGTTGTGAGGCTGGAGCTAAACAGCATTAGGTGTAAAGCCTGCCCTGGACTTTACTAGAGGGGCAAATGGTAATGCTTTGTAAAAGTGTGAACAGAACTCCAAGTAGCAGCCTCTAGAATGTCTTTGGTTGGTACTTTTCTGAGAAAGGCTGCCGAAGTAGCTGCAGCTCTGATGGAATGAGACCTAATGCCCTCGGGCACAGGTTTACCATGGTGTAAGTAGCAGAAACGGATGCAGTGGCTTATCCACTTTGAAATGGTCTGCTTTGAGATGACCTTTCCTTCTGATCCTGCAGCATATGACACTAGTAATTGCTCAGTTTTTCTTAGAGTTTTTGTCCTGCTCAAGTAAAATCTTGGCGGTCTGTGTACGTCAATGCAGAATTCTCTCCCCTTTGTTCTGCGGAATTGGATAAAAAGTTAGCAGATGAATTGTTTAGTTAAGAGTCACATTGGCAACCACCTTAGGCATAAAAGTAGGATTTGTCCTCAGACGCACCCTGTCTGGGTAAAATATGATAAAAAGCTCTACAGCCATGAGGGCCTGTAGCTCTGAAACTCTCCTTGCTGAAGAAATTGCTAGTAGCAGAGCTGTCTTCCATAAGAACTTTATATCAGCGGTAGCGGCTGGTTCAAATGGAGGCAGGGTGAGCTTTTCCAACACATAATTGAGGTCCCATGCAAGTAATGATGATCTTCTAGGAGGCCTTAGGTTTTTGGCTCCTCTAAGGTACTGCTTTAGTAAAGGATGAGGAAAGATTAGTGGCTCTGTATTGTAATGAGCCGAAATGGCAGAGGCATGGATTTTGATTGACAAAGATGGGACTTTGTCAAGCATCTCTGTTAAATATTGTAATATCTGAGGAATATGTGGGTCTGCTGTATCAGTTCTTTGTGCTTGATCCCAAGCACAGAATCTCTTCCATTTGTCAGCATAAGATTTTCTAGTACTACACCTTCTGGCTTCCCAAATGACATCAATCACAGCTTTACTGGGAGGTGTCGTTCGTATGATTACATGATTAGCCAGGCTGCCAGGTTCAGAGTCTGTAGTTGATTGTGCAGGATCTGATTGTTTTGCTGGGACAGTAGTTGTGGTCTTTGAAGCAAGGTCCAAGCTGGGTATTGAGACAAGTTCCTTAGGACTGGGTACCAGTATTGGAAGGGCCAGTCCGGGGCAATTAATATCATTTTTGGCTTCTCTTGTCTGACTTTTAGGAGGACCTTGGGTAGAAGAGGCAAAGGAGGAAAGGCGTAAACGGACAGGTTTTTCCACCTGAAGGATAGGGCGTCCACTTTCCATGCTTGTCTGTGTCAAGTCCTTGTGCAGAGTTTTTTCAATTGATAATTTTGAGAAGCAAACAGATCTATGTCTGGGCTCCCCCATTTCTCTATCATCATGCTGAAAACTTGTGATTTACTTTCCACTTGTGAGGATCCATAAGGTTTCTGCTTAAATAGTCTGCCAGAGTGTTCTGTTTTCCTGGCAGGAATTGAGCTTGAAGATTTATTTGGTAGGTCAAAGCTGTGTCCCACAGTGCCATGGCTAATCTGCAAAGGGGATATGAGTGTGTGCCCCCTTGCTTGTTTATATACCACATTACTGTGGTGTTGTCCGTCTTTATCAGTAGTTGTTCTGGATGAAGTAAGTCCTTGAAGGCTGTTAGGGCATTTTGAACAACTAGCATCTTTTTCTGGTTGATATGTAGATGCATTTGATTTGGTGCCCATATGCCCTGAATGCATCTTCCTGCCATGTGGGCCCCTCAGGCATAATCCAATGTGCCTGTTAAGGTTTGGCGGGCAGGGGGTAGAGTGAAGGGCCATCCCATGTTTTGGTGACAGGCCTTTGCCCACCAAAGAAACTCCTGTTGCAGGCAGGGGATAAGAGGAATCATTGTTTCCAGACTGTGTGAATGTTGACTCCATAAACTTTTTAGGTACCATTGAAGTTTCCTCATATGCAGTCTTGCATATGGAATCAGTAGGATGCAGGATGCCATGAAGCCCAAAGCCTGCATAATTTGTCTTGCAGAAAACTGGGTTTTTGTTGCCATCAGTTTGAAGTAAGTAGTCCGTTGCCTTTGTTTGTGTGGCGTGAGGTAAGCCATCTGGGCAGTTGTATGCAAGCTTGCACCCAGGAATGTTATCTTTTGAGAGGGTACCAGCTGTGATTTTTCATTTGTGTACCCTAGGCATGCTAGAAGCCATTTCACAAATGCCAGGTGTCGCAGAAGAATATCCTTCTTCTCTGCTTGAATGAGACAGTCGTCCAAGTAAGGATATATTTGAATACTTCTTTGCCTGCAAAATGCAATTACTGGTGCCAGGCACTTTGTAAAGACCCTGGGCGCAGTAGATAAGCCAAAGGGCAGTGCAGACAATTGGTAATGCATTAAGCCAGCCTTGAATACGAGGTATCTTCTGCACGCCTGTCTTACTGGGACATGCAGGTATGCCTCTTAAGTCTAAAGTCACCAGCCAAGCATTCTTGCCCAGCATGGGCAGAAGCTGTTGCAAAGAGAGTATTTTGAATTTTGGTATGTGTTCAAAATCGATAAATCCAGTATTGGCCGCCAGGCCTTGTCCTTTCTGGGTACCAACAGTAGTAGAGTAAAAACCTTGTCCTTTTTCCTGTTCTGGTACTGTCTGAATGGCCCCCATATCCATGAGGGACATAACCTGTTTATGTGCCTCTGCCCATTGGTTTATTGGCAGGTCTGGCCAACCATTTGTCACTGGCAGTGTGTGGAAATGGAATCTATCCCTGTGATACGATTTTCAGTACCCACTTGTCCTCTGTTATTAACTGCCAATTTTGAGCAAAAAGTGCTAATTTTCCCCCTATGGGTGCTGCCAAAAGATACGTGCTTGTTTGTAGGCAGAGGGATGTCATTGGGATTGCTTTCTGTAGGGTTGCGCTTTATCTCCTCCAGATTTGGAGGTGGATGTGCCCCATTGCTTTGACCTGTATGAGTCTTGAGCCTGGTACCTGGAACCCTTAGGGTGTCTGGATTTGCCCCTTTGAGCTCTGTCTGACACAGGAAAGGACCAATTTTTTGTAGGCCAGTATCTACTGAATCTAGGTGGCTGCTCTTGTAAGAAATATTTAACAGTTTGCATAGACTTAGCTTTGTCTTCCATTTTCTTTAAAACCTCTTCTGCCTTAATACCAAACAGAGAATCATGCTGTAAAGGTGCATCTAGCAATTTAGCTTTAACATGATCAGGCAAATTTTGTTCCTTTAACCAGGCATGCCTCCTAATCACAGATCCAGTAACTGCGGCCCTGCTGGAGGCCTCTAAAGAATCAAAACCACATTGCAAAGTATGCTTTCCAACTTGTTCAGCTGCATGCAATAATTCCTGCAATTCCTCACTTTCTGCACATTCTGAAAACATTTTCTGTTTCAGCAATCCCATAACATGTTGTTGGTACTTAAGCATATGAAATTGACAGTTTAAGGCCCTGATTGCCAAGGTTGCAGATGTACAAACCTTTTTTCCCCATCTGTCCAGCGGTCTTGAATCTCTGTCGGAGGGGGTAGGGTTTTTTGCTGTTGAGGCCTTAACTCCCTTTGGACCCTGTGAAATAGTTTCAGGATCAGCAGCAGGGTTTCTAAATAAAAATTTGAGAGAGAGTCAGGGACCCTGTAATACCCGTCAGGATTACTGGGAGCCGGAGGCAGAGAGTCAGGGGACAGGCTTGACTCTGAAAAAACATCACCCACAATGTCTAACACAGGGGGGAAGGGCTAAAGGCTTGTGCTGAGGGAGGAGGAGGAAATCCCTGAGCCTCTTTTTTGATTCTGAGAAGTCTTGACTCTCCCAATGAAAATGCTCCCTCAAAGTATGCAAGATTTCTCCAAATGAATAATCCTCAGGAGATGCAGATGGAATAGACTCCTCAGCATCAGAATCCTCATAGGGAGGTAAAGATAATTCCTGATCAGAAGAGGAATCAGAAGAAATATAAACCTGATCTGAAAATTCATAGTCAGTGTCTTGCCGAGGCCTCTTATCTGGAGGGGGATGGGTTCCCCTGATCAAGGTAATAAGGTCTTCAGCCATTTTGATCATCTGTTTTTTAGGCATAGAGGCCTGTGTACGTGGCACAGGCATCTTTTTTTTTTTTTTTTTTTTTTTTTTTTTAGTTTTAGAAGGTGTCTTTGGTCTTGCAGCTTTCGTCGGTTTGATATAAAAATGCTGAGGTCTGAATACACCCTCTGAAGCCGATGCCTGCTTAGCGGCTCCGGACCCATCCGAGGGAGATACATCCGTCGGTCAGTCCAATACCTTGAGTATCTTGCAGCATGCCGGACTCCACATGGGTGTCTGTAGAGGCCTGCGACTCAAAGTAGCAGGTATCAGGGGCTGCGAAAGCACCTCACTGAGTACCAGCGACTGGCTTAGGAGAAGCTTGGTCTGTTTTGGATCTCGACTGCCTTTGTCCTTTTCTTTGCGTTTTTTTATGTACTCCAATAGTCTGATTGCTATCAGATGACATCTCTGGGTAGTTAAATTTGTTTCCAAAATACTTGGATTCAAAAATATACCGACGCTTAGTGCGCTGGTTAAATCTAGCACAAAACCGACAGAAAGTCATGTTGTGATCAAGGCCTAGGCAAGGAATACAGTACAAATGGAAATCCTTATGAAGTATTTGCTTCCCACAAGTAATACAATTAACTTTTTCTGGCATCGGTAAAAAGCAAGAAAAAAAAAAGTTTCCCCAACAGGGTACTTGGCTTTATTGAAGACTTCGGTTCTGAAACTCAAAAGCAAATATTTCAGTAGTCGGCCGACCGGCAGTTGCGAAATGCTTCTGCTTCGGGCACCACGCGGCAAGAAAGACTAAAGAAAATGGAGTCGGCTGCATGTTTTACACCCTTGACGACCTGACGTCACGAAGAGAAGACGGCAACCGACGCAGGACCCAAGACTTTGAAATTCAAGCCGACTGAGGGCAACCTGCCAGCAGATTACCCAAATGTAATGACTGCAACAGTGAAACACTAAGAACATCTTGTAAAAACAAAAGGAACTACCCCTTCCAACGCAGGACTTCAGACGAAAGGCAGTAACCGTGGAATAAACTTTGTGTTTCTATCATTTCAGGAACTATTGCTTCTTTTTGCCTCCTTGGATTTCTGAGGATGTGTCTACAAGCCTTATACTGGATACCAAACCAATACAGCCTTGGGGTACGGGACTGTTCTGTTTTAATTGAGAGAGGAAGATAAATGTAACTTTTTGCTTCTTTTTAACAGCAACTTCCATAGAAGCAAACAGACTACTCCAAGGGACATCAACTTGGGGAGAGGCAGAGAGGCATTCCCCACTCCCTCCTCAAAAGGCCAACAAGAGGAGTGGTTCTTAGATACACACTAAGGACATTCCAACACCCTCAGAGGACATGTCGTCTAAACCATGGTCCACAGTAGCTGAAGGGACTACACCAGAGAAAAACACACCAGATGAGTAGTCTGAGGAACTGCAAATGGCCACAGCAGTCAAACCCATTTGTAGCTTCCAAAAAACTTAGAACCTGCAGAAGGTGGAAAGGAAAAAAAGTCCTTTTTGTAGTCAGAAAGAACGAGTTAAGTTGTGCTACAGTAAAACTGAAAAATGAAGACTGAAGCACAGCAACAACTGTTAAGAGGTTAGCTGATTTAGTGTTTTCTACCTAAAAGTGTGATGAAAAGCACAATACAGACTTAACCAACCTTAAAAGTAATTTAACTAAAGGTTTCACCAGAAAAATAAAGTACACTTAAATTTTCACAGAAAAGTACCACTTCAAAGTGACTGAAAAATCATGTGACAATGAAATACAATTCTAGCTTAAAAGTAAGTTGTTTCACAGAATTGGCCATAAAATTAAAACATGTAGAAAGTTGTTTCCAAGGGAACTTAAGCTGCACAGCAATGGAGAAAGGTTAGCTAAGCAATCCTCGAAATGCAGAAGGAGCCCTTCAACAGCAGGAAAGCACCAAAGGATTTGGCACCCAAATAGCAGCTCTGCTCAAGCTATCAACTGGGCATGTGGAAGGTGTTCTAGGAGCACCAAGCTATTCAGAGCATTTATTCTGACTGGATGAGGGAGGCTAGAATCCTGATGTAAATAAGGTGGATGAAGGAAAGAACAGCTGTGTAAAAGCTTACCATAACCACAAGATGTTCTTCTCTTTCATGCTGCAGTATTTGTAACATGAGGGAGATCCCTGCCTAGGTGACCCAAACATCCACACAGTATAACAAAGACTTAAGCTACTGCAAGGTACATGCAACGTTGCACATAGAAAGTACAGTTGTGTACCTACCATAAATGTAGATGTTAGAGTGTATTCACTGTTGCAGTCATTACACTTGGGTTATCCTGCTGGCAGGCGACCCGCAGTCAGCCCGAGTTCCAAAGTCTTGGTCCGGCATCGGTTGCTGTTGCATCTTCCCTGATGCCAGTGCGCCAGGGGTATAAAAGTTGCAACCAACGCCATTTTCTTCAGTTTTTCTTGCCCCAGATGTCAGGTGCCCCCAGATAGGAAGGCTGGAAAGATAAAAATATGCCAAAAAACTTGCATATATTACGGTAAAAACATTTCCTTCATCTACAAGCAAATACACCACAAAGGTTGTATAGAAAGTCCTAGCAATGAAAAGGGGGATGGTGGGTGGGTAACCTGGACTGCAACAGTGAATACACTCTAACATCTACATTTATGGTAGATCGTGTTTCACTGTTGCAGTCATTACACTTGGGTAGAATCCCAAAGCTGAGAGGTAAGTGGTAGTGCTCGCTCAAAGTGTGCACTGAGCTCCAGGTTGCAGCTTCTAAAATGTCTTTGGTTGGTACTCCTCTGAGAAAAGCTGCTGAAGTGGCTGCTGCTCTGGTAGAATGAGGCCTAATGCCCTTAGGCACTGATTTGCCATGTTGTGCATAATAGAAGCGGATGCAGTGGCTTATCCATTTTGAAATGGTCTGCTTTGTAATAGGCTTTTCTTGTGATCCTGCAGCATAGGCTACAAACAGTTGCTCAGTTTTTCTGAAAGCTTTTGTTTTGTCCAGGTAAAATCGTAGCTGTCTGTGTATATAGTGTATTCCGGGGATTTGGGTAGAAAGTAGGCAAATGAATGGTTTGGTTCAAGGCCACAATGGATACGACCGTTGGCATGAATGTTGGGTTTGTCCTAAGTGAGACCCTGTCCTGATGAAAAATGAAAGGTTCCACAGCCATTAATGCCTGTAGCTCTGAGACTCTTCTTGCTGAAGTTATTGCTAGGAGCAGAGCAGTTTTCCATTATATGAATTTTAGATCAGCTGTGCTGGCTGGTTCAAAAGGAGGCAGTGTGAGTTTTTCTAAAACAAAATCGAGATCCCAAGTTGGTACTGGTGCTCTCCTTGGGGGTCTTATATTTTTTGCACCTCTGAGGTACTGTCGTAGTAGAGAATGTGAAAAAAATAAGTTTCCGTATTGTAATGAGCTGAAATGGCAGAGGCATGGATTTTAATTGACGAGAAAGATGGGCCTTTGTCCAGCATCTCAGTTGGGTATAGTAAAATCTGAGGTATATTAGGGAAAAGTGGTTCAAGCCCTTGTGCCTGGTTCCAAGCACAGAATCTCTTCTATTTATCTGCATAAGATTTCCGAGTGCTGGGCCTCCTGGTTTCTAAAATAACATCCATAACCGCTTTAGAGATAAGTGCAGTCTGAGTGGCTACATTATCTGCCATGCTGCCAGATTTAAGGTTCTGAGCTCACTGTGCAGAATCTGATTGTTTTGTTGTGACAGAAGATGAGGAATTTGTGGTAGAGGCCAAGCAGGGCCTGGAGACAAGCTCTAAGATTGGGTACCAGTGCTGGCGTGGCCAGGCTGGGGCAATCAGGATCATTTTTGGCCTTTCTTGTCCGACTTTTAGGAGTACCTTGGTAAGGAGAGGCATCGGAGGGAAGGCATAGGCTGTCAGGCATTTCCAGATGAAGGACAGAGAATCCACTTTCCATGCTTTTGAGTGATAAGCTGCTGTGCAGAATTTCTGTATTTGGTAATTGGGAGGGGAGCAAAAAGATCTATGTCTAGGCATCCCCATTTCCTCGTTATCATGCTGAACAAGTGTGGATTTAGTTTCCATTCGTGAGGATCCATGCGATTTCTGCTTAGTTAGTCTGCCAGTGTATTTTTTTGTTCCTGGCAGGAATTGTGCCTGCAGATGTACTTGATAAGTCAGTGCTGTGTTCCACAAAGTCATGGCTTGCCTGCATAGGGGGTAGGAATGTGTGCCCCCTTGCTTATGTACCACATAACTGTGGTATGGTCAGTCTTTATTAATAGTTGCCCTGGATGAAGTAGGTCCTTGAAAGCTGTCAAGGCATTCTGTACATCTTTTTTTGACTGACGTGAAGATGCATTTGTTCCTTGGGCCACGTGCCCTGAATACATTTTCCTACCATATGTGCCCCCCAGGCATAATCCGATGCAGCCGTTGTTATTGTCTGCCTGGCTGTGGGTAAAGTGAAAGGCTGTCCCTTGTTGTGGTGAGAGGCCTGGGCCCACCATCGAAACTCCTGTTGTACACAGAGAATTAAAGTTACGATTGTCTCTAGGCTGTGACAATGCTGAGTCCAAACACTTTTTAGATACCATTGTAGTTTCCTCATATGCAGTTTTGCATATGGAATTAGTAGATTGCAGGATGCCATGAAGCTCAGGGCCTGCAGAATTTTTCTTGCAGGTTGCTGGGTTTTTGTTGCCATTATTTGAAAGTAATGAGTCAGTTGCCTTTGTCTGGTGTGAGATAAGCCATCTGGGTAGTTGTATTTAAGCTTGCACCCAGGAATATTATCTCTTGAGAGGACACTAGTTTGATTTATTTTCGTTTACTGTGTTCCCTAGGCAAATTAGCAATCTTTTTACAAATGCCAGATGCTTTAGAAGAATGTCCTTGCTCTCTGCTTGAATAAGCAGTTGTCCAAGTAGGGATATATCTGAATTCCTTTTTGTCTGCAAAATGCAATTACTGGTGCCAGGCATTTTGTGAAGATCCTGGGCGCAGTAGATAAGCCAAAGGGCAGTGCAGAGAATTGGTAATGCATTGAGCCTGCTATGAATCTGAGGTATCTTCTGCAAGAGATTGTCCGATTGGTACATGCAGGTATGCGCCTCCTTGAGGTCCAAAGTAACTAGCCAAGCCTTCTTGCTCAGCATGGGCAGAAGTTGATACAGTGTTAACATTTTGAATTTTGGAACATCCAGGAAAGTGTTTAGGATTGACAGGTCCAGTACTGGTCTCCACACTTTGTCCTTTCTGGGTACTAAGTAAAGTCTTGAGTAAAATCCTTGTCCCTGTTCTTGCTGTGGAACTTTTTGAATAGCTCCCATGTGCATAAGAGCAGCAATCTGTTTTTGTGCCTCTGCCCATTGGTTTTGTGGCAGGTGTGGCATACCTTTTGGTTTTGGAAGCATGTAGAAGTGGAACCTGTAACCCTGAGAAACAATATTCAGCACCCATTGGTCCTGGGTGATAATGTGCCAATTTTTTGAGAAAAGTGCTACCTTCCCCCTAGGGGTGCTGCCAAAGTGCTTGGCATTTGCAGAGAGAAGTCATCGAGACTTGTTTTCTATAAGGCTCTGATTTGTCTTCCCCTCCCTTGGGGGCTGAAGCATCCCATTGTTTAGTTCGGTAGGAGCCGTGGGGCTGAGATCTGCCTCTTGGGTGTCTGTATCTGCCTCTTTGTGGCCTGTGACACTGGAAAGGACCAATTTTTTGAAGGCCAGTTTCTGCTAAATCTAGATGGTTGAACCAGTAAGAAATCTTTCACTGTCTGCATCGACTTTGTTTGGTGTTAAGGCAGAAGAGGTGTTAAAGAAAATGGAGGATAAAGCAAAGTATCATGCTGTAATGGAGCATCCAATAATTTCACTTTAACATGGTCAGGTAAAAGTACAGTTTTGTACCTACCATAAATGTAGATGTTAGAGTGCTAATACAGCTGCAGTCATAACAGATGGGTTCTCCTGCCGTCAGGCGGGTCCTCGGTCGGCCGAATTCCAAAGTCTAGGTCTGGCGTCTGTTGTCGTCGCTTCTTCCCTGACGTCAGTGCGACAGGGGTATAAAAGAACCAGCCGACGCCATTTTCTTCAGTTTTTCTTGCCCCAGATGTCAGGTGCCCCCAGAAGGAAGGCAAAACATAAATTTATGTAGTAAAGCAAATGCAATATAATCAAAAAACAGTAGTTGCAAGCAAATACACCATAAAAGAAACCCCCAATGAGGTTGTATGAGGAGGTGTTAGCCATAAGGCCTGTCCCAAGAGGGGAAGGAGGGAGGGAAACCTGGACTGCAGCTGTATTAGCACTCGAACATCTACATTTATGGTAGGTACAGAAAGTACAGTTGTGTACACCTACCATAAATGTAGATGTTAGAGTGTCTTCACTGTTGCAGTCATGACTGTAGGGTTCTCCCCTGCCGGCAGGCAGCCCTCGGTCGGCCAGAATCCCAAAGTCTGGGTCCGGCGTCGGATGTTCAACCATGCTCCCTGACGTCAGAGCGCCAGGAGTATAAGGCTGACGGCAAACGCCATCTTCTCCAGTTTCTCTTGCCCCAGATGTCAGGAGTCCCAAAACGAAAAAGGTCCCATAACCTTTGCAAATACACCTCAGAAGAATGGTGAAAAAAGGAAATACACAAAAGTAAAAACAAGAGGAGACAGGAGGGAGGGAAACCCAGACTGAAACAGTGAAGACACTCGAACATCTACATTTATGGTAGGTGTATACAACTGTACTATGTTCATCGTGTTTCACTGTTGCAGTCATGACTGTAGGGTAGAATCCCAAAGCTGAAAGAAAGCGGGGTGGTCATGAAGAAGAAGGGGCGGCTAAAAGGCCCTGCAAGACTGCAGAGGCAAAGCCTGCCCTAGACTTAGAGTAGAGAGGTAGATTGTAGTGCTTAGAAAAAGTATGCACTGAACTCCAAGTTGCAGCCTCCAAAATGTCCTTGGTAGGAACTCCCCTGAGGAAGGCCGCAGAAGTGGCAGCAGCTCTGGAGGAATGAGTCCCTATACTCCCTGGGATTTGCTTTCCATGGTGAGAATAACAAAATCTGATTCCATGAGCAATCCATTTAGAAATGGTCTGTTTTGAAATGGTTTTACCTTGGGAACTTGAAGCATAAGAAACAAACAATTGTTCTGATGTTCTGATGTCCTTGGTTCTGTTCAGGTAAAAACGTAGTTGTCTGTGTACATCCAAGGAATGCAAGATCCTTTCCCCTTTATTTTGAGAAGAGGGGAAAAAGGTTGGCAAGTGGATAGTTTGATTCAAAGCCACTTTGGAAACCACCTTAGGCATGAAAGTAGGATTAGTCCTCAAAGATACTCTGTCTTGATGAAAAATAATGCAAGGTTCCACAGCCATAAGAGCTTGCAACTCTGAAACTCTCCTGGCAGAGGTTAGGGCTAACAGGATAACTGTCTTCCAAGATAAAAACTTGATTCAGAAGAGGCAGCAGGCTCAAAAGGAGGCAAGGTTCGTTTTTCCAAAACATAATTGAGATCCCAAGCAGGAATGGGAGGAGATCTAGGAGGTCTTAAATTCTTAGCTCCTCTGAGAAACTGTCTCATGAGCTGGTGGGAAAAGATGGGAGGGTCCGTATTATAATGAGCAGAAATAGCAGAGGCATGTATCTTAATGGAAGAGAAAGAGAGACCCTTATGTAAGAGATCCGTCAGGTAAAGTAAAATTAAAGTAATGTTAGGAAGAAGAGGATCAGAATCCTGAGCCTGCATCCAGGAACAAAATCTTTTCCATTTTCCTGCAGAAGATTTTCTAGTGCTAGGACGTCTGGCTTCTAAAATGACCTCCATAACCTGCTTGGGTAGAGAAATCAAAGGCCCTGGATTAACCAGGCCGTCAGGCTGAGAGTTCTGACATGAGAGTGTAGAACCTGACCCTGATGTTGGGACAGAAGGTTCGGAGACGGAGGTAAACCCAAGGGGGCTCCAGGCATAGGTTTTTTTTTAGAGTTGGATACCAAAACTGCCGAGGCCAATTTGGAGCCAGCAAGATTATCATCCTGGGCTTGTCCTGTTTCATATTCAATAAAACCCGTGGAAGAGGAGGAGGAAGAGGTGGAAAGACATATCCCGAGAGGTTCCTCCAACTGAATGACAGTGCATCCACTTTCCAAGCTTCTTTGTGGAAAGTCCTGGTGCAAAAATTCGGTAGTTGATGATTGAGATGGGATGCAAAGAGGTCTATGTGAGGACATCCCCAGACTGCTGTTATCATCCTGAATATTTTGGTGTCCAGCATCCACTCGTGTGGATCTGAAAGGTTTCTGCTCAGACTGTCTGCAGGAGGTTTTGTTTCCCTGGTAGAAACAAAGCTTGAAGATCCAGATTGCAAGCTAGAGCTGTGTTCCATAGATCCATGGATAGTCTGCATAGGGGGTAGGAATGAAAACCCCCTTGCTTGTTTATGTACCACATAACTGTGGTGTTGTCTGTCCGTATTAGTAGTTGTCCTGGTTGTAAAGGATTCCTGAAGGCCAATAAAGCTTTCTGAACGGCCATTTCCTTTAGGTTGATATGCAGGTGCTTTTGATCCTTTGTCCAAAGGTCCTGCAGACAATTTCCCTGAAAATGGGCTCCCCAAGCATAATCCGAGGCGTCCGTGGTTAGAATCTGAGTGGCAGGAGGCAGACAAAAGGGTTTCCCTTTGTTTAGTGTACAAGCTCTGGACCACCAAAGAAATTCCTTTTGAAGGCAAGGAAGGACTGAGATCAGTATGTCTAAACTGTGGCAATGCTGAGACCATACACTTTTTAGGTACCACTGTATTTTCCTCATGTGTAGTCTTGCTTATGGTACGAGAAGGATGCAGGAGGCCATGTAACCCAAAGCCTGCAGGAATTTCCTTGCAGATTGTTGAGTTAAAGATGCCAAGATTTTGAAAGTTGAAGCCAGCTGTAATTGTTTTTTGGATGTCAGAAATGCCATCTGGGTTGTAGTGTTTAGAAGTGCACCCAGAAAAGTTATCTGTTGTGATGGTGTCAAATTTGACTTTATGTTTACAGAGAATCCCAAGAACTTGAGGAGGTTCTGTACAAATTTTAGATGTTGGAGTAAGACATCCTTGCTGTCTGCCTGAATTAGACAATCGTCCAGATAAGGGTAAAATTTGAATTCCCTTGAGTCTGCAGTAAGCTACTACTGGAGCCAGGCATTTGGTGAAGACCCTGGGCGCAGCAGACAATCCAAAGGGCAGCGCAGAGAATTGAAAGTGCCTCGATCCGGCCTTGAACCAGAGGTATTTTCAGCGATCCTGCCTGATGGGAATGTGTAGATATGCCTCCTTTAAATCCAAAGTTACCATCCATGCATCTTTGGACAGCATTGGAAGTAGCTGCTGTAGAGTAAGCATCTTGAATTTTGGAATCTCTAGAAAGGTGTTCAAGACCGACAGATCCAGAATGAGTTTCCATGAGTTTTGCTTCCTTGGGACTACAAAGAGCCTCGAGTAAAAACATTTTCCCATCTCTGAAAGAGGAACTAGTTCTATGGCATTCATAGCCAAAAGAGCTTCCACCTGGTTTAAGGCCTCCTTCCATTGATGTTTTGGAAGGTCTGGCCATCCGCTTGGCCTTGGCAAGGTATGAAAATGGAATTTGTAACCTCTTAAAATCACATCCAACACCCATTTGTCTTGGGTTATTAGAGTCCAATTTTGATAAAAAAAAAGAGAGAGTTTTCCTCCGAGAGGGGCTTCCAGGTAAGACGTTCCTGTAGCCCAACAGAGGGAGTCATTGAGTTAGTTTCCTTTGAGATTGTGACCTGTCCTCTCCTCCCCTAGGGGTGGAAGCAGTCCACTGTCTTGGTCTGTAAGCAGCTTGCGTTTGAGGCCTCCCTCTGGAGCGTCTATATCTACCCCTCTGAGGCCTGTCTGAAGAGGGAAAGGACCAATTTTTTGAAGGCCAATTCGTGCTAAACCTAGGTGGCTGTACTTTAGATCCAAACAAAACATTATGCTGAACAGGAGCATCCAATAATTTAGCCTTTACTTGTTCAGGTAAATTTTGTTCCTTTAGCCATGCATGTCTTCTAATGACTGTGCCCGAGGCCGCAGCCCTACAAGAAGCCTCCAAGGCATCAAATCCACAGTGTAAACCATGCTTCCCAACCTGTTTGGTGGCATGCAGTAAGTCATGTAATTCCTCATCATCTGCACAGGCAGAAATGGAAGTTAATTTTTGTTTCAAGACAGGCAAGAGAAATTGCTGGTATTTAAGCATATGAAACTGACAGTTTAAAGCCCTAATGGACAAAGTTGCAGAAGTGTACACCTTTTTGCCCCATATTTCTAAGGATCAAGAATCCTTTTCAGTAGGAATGGGATTTTTGGCAGAAGCGGCCTTAACTCCCTTAGGACCCTGAGAAATGGTTTCAGGGTCAGCCGTAGGGTTCTTATATAAAAACTGATGGGAATCAGGAACCCTGTAAAATCTATCAGGCTTAACAGGAGCAGGAGGAAAAGAGTCAGGGGTTAAGTTAGCTTCCGAAAAGGCATCATCCACAATATCCAAAACAGGAGGAATAGCCAGGGGCCTATGTTGGGGAAGAAGAAAATCCCTCAGTCTTTTCTTGGATTCCGAATACTCCTGTCTCTCCCAGTGGAAATGTTCCCTCATTTCATGCAAAGTTTCCCCAAAAGAGAAATCCTCAGGAGGAGAAGCTGAAGGAATGGATTCTTCAGCATCAGAATCCTCATAAGGAGGGAAAGAATATTCCTGATCAGAAGAAGAAACTGAGGAAACAGAAGCCTGATCAGAGGAATCACAATAAACATCCTGCCTTGGCTTTTTGTCTGGAGGGGGATGAGAACCCCGAATCATAGTAGGTAAATCCTCCGCCATCTTGAGTAACTGTTTCTGTGACTTGGAAGCTGGTTCTGAAGAGGCCTGTGTTGAAGTCTTTGATTTAGAAGGAGTCTTTGCCTTTGTCTTTGCCTTTACTAGAAGCTGAGTAGGCCTGAAAACCCCTTCGGAAGCCGGTACCTGCACAGCGGCTCCGGACCCATCCGAAGGAGCATTGTCCGAAGGTCCTGCAACAGAAATATTTAAAGGCCTGGTTGGCTCCTCATGAGAGTCCGTTTTGGCTGTCGGTTCTGAAATGGTCGATGACAGGGGCTGCAAAAGCTCCTCACTGACGACGGCCGAACCTGAAGCTGGCTCCGCATGTGCGCTATCATCAGATTTGGACCTCGGAGGCCTGTCTTTATCCTTGCGACGTTTGTGAACTCTGCCGGAACCGTATCTGACATTTTGTAGTTAAAGCACCTACCGAAGTAATGAAAAGCAAAATCGTACCTTTGCTTAATTGTACGTTGATTGAAATTAGCACAAAACCGACAACTAGCTACGTCGTGGTCAGGGCCTAAGCAAGGAATACAGTAAGAATGAAAATCCTTATGAGGTATTTGCTTCCCACAAGAAATACAATTATTAACTTTTTCTGACATCGGAGTGGAGCAAGAAAAAAGCATCCCCAATGGGGTACTTAGCTTTGAGTGGAGAAAGAAGTCTTCGGACCGAAGTATATAGAAAAATTCGTCAGGAGTCAACCAACCGGCACTTGCGAACTGCTATCACCACACGGCAAGAAAGACTGGAGAAGATGGCGTCTGCTGTCAGCCTTATACTCCTGGCGCTCTGACGTCAGGGAGCATGGTTGAACAGCCGACGCTGGACCCAGACTTTGGGATTCTGGCCGACCGAGGGCTGCCTGCCGGCATGGGAGAACCCTACAGTCATGACTGCAACAGTGAAACACGATGAACATCTGCACTATGTTCATCGTGCATACAGCTGCAGTCGTAACAGATGGGTAGAATCCCAAAGCTAATATAGGGGTGGTAGGCACTAAGTGGAACTAGGTGGAGCCAGGATGCCCTGCAAGACTGCAGTGGCAAAGCCCGCTCTAGGTTTGGAGAATAAAGGTAGGTGATGGTGCTTGGAGAAAGTATGTACAGAACTCCAAGTGGCTGCTTCCAAAATATCTTCCCCCGAGGAAAGCTGCAGAGGAAGCTGTGGCCCTTGTGGAGTGAGATCTGATGCCTGTAGGTACAGATTTACCTGAAAAGAGTAACAAAAGCGTATGCAGTGGGCTATTCATTTTGAGATTGTCTGTTTGGAAATAGGCTTCCCTTGAGCACCTGTAGCATAGGACACAGAGTTGCTCTGATTTTCTGAAAGGCTTTGTTCTGTCCAAATAACAGAGCTGTCTGTGAATGTCCAAGGAATGTAGTAGCCTCTCCCCTTTGTTTTGTGGATTAGGGTAAAACGTAGGTAAGTGGATAGCCTGATTCAAGGCTACCCTGGATACTACCTTTGGCATAAAATGAAGGATTGGTTCGTAAGGAAACTCTGTCCTGATGGAAAATGATGAAAGGCTGCACAGCCATGAGGGCTTGTAGTTCCAAAATCCTGCGTGCTGAGGTGATAGCTAGAAGGAAGGCTGTTTTCCATGACAAATATTGCAGATCTGTTGAAGCAGCTGGCTCAAAAGGAGGCAGGGTTAGTTTTTCTAGAATGAAATTGAGGTCCCAAGCCGGTACTGGTTGCTTCCTTGGGGGTTTTACATTCTTAGCCCCTCTGAGAAACTGTCTTAAGAGAGGGTGAGAGAATAATGGAGGATCAGTGTTGTACTCTGCAGAAATGGCTGAGGCATGGATTTTGATGGAAGAGAATGAAAGTCCACTGCTTAGCAGCTCGGCTATGTACTGTAGTATTTGAGGTAAATTCAGTATTCCAGGATTCTGACCCTTTTTCTTATTACAGACACAAAACCGTTTCCATTATGCGGAGTAGGCTTTTCTAGTAGAAGGCCTTCTGGCCTCCAAAATGACATCCTGCACCTCCTTGGAGAGTAGGGTCTGCTGTGAATTTAAGGAATCCTCCATGCGGCTAGATTGAGTGTTTTCAGCTGACACTGAAGAGTTTTGAAGTTGTGCTGAGTCAGTAGAAGACGCATTAGAGGCAGGATCCATGGTGGGGAATGCGTCAAGCTCCTCAGGAGTGGGTACCAGTGTTGTTTTGGCCAGACTGGAGCAATGAGAATCATCTTTGGTCTGTCTGCTCTGGCTTTTAATAGAACTTTGGCTAGCAGTGGAAGAGGAGGAAAGGCATAAACAGTCATTGTTGTCGAACTGAAAGAGAGTGCATCCACTTTCCAGGCCTGTGGATGAAAGGTCCTTGAGCAGAATTTTGTCAATTGGTAATTTCTGTGGGTGGCAAAGAGATCTATGTCTGGCCTTCCCCATGCTTGAATTATCATTGTAAAAACTTGAGGATGCAACTTCCATTCATGTGGATCTGTCATATTTCTGCTCAGGTCGTCTGCCAGTGTGTTTTCCTTCCCTGGCAGAAGTTGGATTTGCAATTCCAGTGCCGTGTTCCAAAGGGACATGGCTAGTCTGCACAGGGGTATGAAGGAGTTCCTCCCTGTTTGTTTATGTACCACATCACTGTGGTGGTGTCTGTTCTTATCAATAGCTGCCCTGGATGCAATAGGTCTTTGAAAGCCATAATAGCATTTATTACTGCTAGCATTTCCTTTTGATTGATGTGTAGGTGCTTCTCTTTTTGTGACCATTTGCCCTGAATGCACCGATCTGTCATGTGCGCCCCCCCAGGCGTAGTCAGAGGCGTCTGTTGTGATTACTTGATTTGCTTGAGGCTTGCAGAATGGGAGACCTATGTTTCTTTGGCATGTTTAAGCCCACCACAGAAATTCCTTTTGAAGACATGGAATCAGTGGTATGATCGCTTCCAAACTGTGGCTGTGTTGTGACCATAAGTTTTTTTTAGGTACCATTGAAGTTTCCTCATATGCAGCTTTGCACATGGGATTAAGTAGGATGCAAGATGCCACGAATCCCAGAGCCTGCAGGATTTTCCTTGCAGTCAGCCTGGTGAAGGTTGCCAGTTTTCTGAAGTATTGAGTTAATTGCCCTTGTTTCTCCGGCGTGAGGTAGGCCATCTGGGAGCTTGTATCCAAGCTGGCACCCAGGGAAATTATTGTTTGAGAGGGTATTAGTCTTGACTTCTTTTTGTTGACTGTGTATCCCAAGACTGTGTATCCCAGAGATTTCAACAACATTATTACAAACGCCAGGTGTTTCAGAAGAGTGTGTTTGCTGTCCGCTTGGATCAGGCAATCGTCCAGATATGGGTATATTTGTATCCCTTTAAGTCTGCAGAAGGCAATTACTGATACCAGGCATTTCGTGAACACTCTGGGTGCAGTAGATAAGCCAAAGGGCAATGCAGAGAATTGATAATGGGATGAACCTGCAAGAAATCTGAGGTATCTTCTGCAATCTTGTCTGATTGGGACGTGCAGGTATGCCTCCTTGAGGTCCAATGTCACCAGCCAAGAATCCTTGCCCAGCATGGGAAGAAGCTGCTGTAATGTGAGCATCTTGAACTTTGGCACGAGTAAATATGTGTTTAGGATGGATAGGTCCAAAATAGGTCTCCAATCTTTGCCCTTCCTTGGTACCAGGAATAGTCTGGAATAAAAACTATGACCCTGTTCTTGTGCAGGTACCTGTTGAATAGCTTTCATGTCCATGAGATCTGAAATTTGTTTTTGTGCCTCTGCCCTTTGATTGTGTGGCAGGTTTGGCATGCCTCTCATTTTTGGAAGGGTGTGAAAGTGGAATCTGTAGCCACCGTCTATAATGTCCAGGATCCATTAGTCTTTTGTGACAATATGCCAATTTTCTGAAAATTGCCAGTTTTCCGCCTAAAGGTGCTGCCATTTGAGCCTTGCTTGGCATGCAAAGGGGAAAGACATTAGGTCTGCTTTCTGAATGGCTGTGAACTATCCTCACCCCCTCTTGGTGTAGGTGTCTGCCATTGTCTGCCTCTAAATGATCCTTGAGATTGCCCTCTACCTCCTGGGCGCCTGTATCTACCTCTTTGAGGTCTGTCCGTGGCTGGAAAGGACCAATTTTTGAAGGCCAATTTCTACTGAAACGTGGCGGTTGTACCTGTAGGAAATCTTTCACTGTTTGCATTGATTTTGCCTTTTCCTCCATTTTCTTTAATACCTCCTCAGCTTTAACACCAAACAATACATCTTTTTGAAGAGGTGCATCTAGTAATTTAGCTTTGACATGATCTGGTAAGGTTTGCTCTTTGAGCCAAGCATGTCTACGTATGACTGATCCTGTAACAGCAGCTCTACAAGAGGCCTCTAAAGCATCAAAACCACATGGCAAGGTATGTTTACCCACTTGCTCTGCACTATGCAACAAATCCTGCAACTCCTTCAAGTGTGGTTGTTCAGGTTGCGACATTTTGCTTTTCAACTGAGATAACAAAAATTGTTGATACTTTAACATATGGAACTGACAGTTTAATGCCCTCATGGTTAAAGTGGCAGAGGTGTATACCTTTTCCCCCCACCTTTCTAAAGCTCTGGAATCTCTCTCTGAAGGTAATGGATTTTTGGCAGTGGAGGCCATAATTCCCTTGGGACCCTGTGAAATAGTTTCTGGGTCAGCCGCATGGCTTTTGTATAGGAATTGGTGTGAATCAGGAACCCGGTAATACCAGTCAGGCTAGACTGGAGCTGGAGGTAAAGAATCTGGGTTAAGGCTGGCCTCTGAATACACATCATCTAGTATGTCTAAGACAGGAGGTATAGCCAGAGGCCTGTGCTGAGGGAGCAAGAGGAAATCCCTGAGCCTTTTCTTAGAGTCCGAGTAACTCTTGGCCTTCCCAGTGGAAGTGTTCCCTCAAGGTATGCAAGGTTTCCCCAAAAGAGTAATCCTCAGGGGGGAGACAGAGGGAATGGACTCCTCTGCATCATAATCTTTGAAAGGGGAGTAAGAATGTTCCTGGTCCTCAGAATGCTCTGAAGTAATAGAGGCCTTGTCCGAGGAAGGGTAGTCTTCCTCCACTCTGGGCCTTTTGTCCGAGGGGGGTTGAGAACCCCTGATAAGAGTAATCAAATCCTCAGCCATTTTGAGCATCTGCTTTTTAGGCATGGGGCCTTGAGAGGGGCCCTGTGGAGCTTGTCTTTTAGAATACATGGCTGCTTTAGATTTAGTGTAAGCCTTAATGGAAAAAGGAGAAGGCCTGAAGACACCTTGAGAGGTGGAAGGCCTGTCTGAACTCAGAGTTTCCCCGCCAAGAGTGACTTCGGTATCTGTAGTCGGGGTGAGGGCCGAAGAGCCTGCGACCTCGGGCACAGAAGACACCGCTAATGAAGTGGCATCGGTAGTCAGGGGCTGCGTAGGCGCTTCGCTGAGAACCGGAGCACATGTAGTCTGCTTTAGCGTGGTGTCTGTAGTCACGGACCTCGTATGTTGGTCCTTATCTTTACGTCGTTTACTCAAAATTGGAGTCGGAGTATCCAACGACATGTTGTAATTAAACTTTTTGCCAAAATAGTGTTGGGCGAACTCCGCCCGATGCTTAATAGTGCGTCTGTTGAATGTAGCACAAAAATGACAGGCAGAGACATTGTGGTCTGGGCCTAAGCAAGGTATACAGAGGGAATGGAAAT
The DNA here is from genome assembly GCF_019279795.1 of Protopterus annectens. NCBI lineage: Eukaryota > Metazoa > Chordata > Ceratodontiformes > Protopteridae > Protopterus > Protopterus annectens. Next base: position 1,063,394,601 of record NC_056737.1, read on the forward strand.
CCTTATGCGGTATTTGCTTCCAACATGAAATGCAATTATTAAACTTTGTCTGACATCGGTCTGAGGCAAGAAAAGTTTCCCCAACGGGGTACTTAGCTTTATAGAAGTCTTCGGTTGGGAAATATTCGTAATCTCAGGAGCTGGCCGACCGGCACTTGCAAACTGCTTCTGCTTCGGGCACCGCGCGGCAAGAAAGACTGAAGAAAATGGCGTCTGCTGGTTCTTTTATACCCCTGTCGCACTGACGTCAGGGAAGAAACGATGACAACAGACGCCGGACCTAGACTTTGGAATTCGGCCGACCGAGGACCCGCCTGATGGCAGGAGAACCTATCTGTTATGACTGCAGCTGTATGCACGATGAACATCTTTGTTCTTTCAACCAAGCATGCCTACGAATAACAGAGCCTGTAACTGCGGCTCTACAAGAAGCCTCTAATGAATCAAAACCACATTGCAGAGTATGCTTTCCCACTTGTTCAACTGCATGCAATAAATCCTGCATTTCCTTACTGTCAGGACCTTCTGTATTTGAAACCATTTTCTGTTTTAACAATGATATGAGGTACTGTTGAAATTTAAGCATGTGAAACTGACAGTTTAAAGCTCCTAAAGCTAAAGTAGCAGAAGTGTAAACTTTTTTCCCCCATCTGTCCAGAGCTCTTGAATCCCTATCAGAGGGGACAGGATTTTTGGCAGTGGAAGCCTTAACCCCTTTTGGACCCGGAGAAATTGCTTCTAGGTCTGCAGCAGGGTTTTTGTAAAGAAATTTGTGAGAGTCAAGGACTCTGTAGTACCTGTCTGGCTTGACTGGAGCAGGGGGTAAAGAATCAGGAGACCGACTGGATTCAGAAAAAATATCAAGCACGGGGGGGGGGGGGGGATAGCTAGGGGCCTGTGCTGTGGCAACAAAAGGAAGTCTGAGCCTTTTCTTGGATTCTGAATAATCCTGGCTCTCCCAATGGAAATTCTCCCTCATGGTATGCAGGGTTTCCCCAAAAGAATAATCCTCAGGCGGAGAGGCTGAAGGTATGGACTCTTCCGCATCAGAGTCCTCATAGGGAGGGAGAGAATATCCCTGATCAGAAGAGGAGTCAGAGGAAATGGAAACCTGGTCAGAGGAATCATAATCATCGTCTTGCCTAGGCCTTTTGTCAGGAGGGGGATGGGAACCCCCGATTAAAGTAATTAGGTCTTCGGCCATTTTAAGCATCTGTTTCTTTGGCATAGATGACTGTTCAGGAGAATGCTGTACTTGTTTCCTTGTCTTTAATGGGGTTTTTGACACTGCCTTTGCTGCTGTAGTGGGCTTAATTGTAAACTGTGAAGGTCTGAAAACACCATCAGAAGCCGATACCTGCTCAGCGGCTCTGGACCCATCTGAGGGTATAGTTTCCGTAGGCCCAATACCTTGAGTTTCCACAGGCCTCAGTGTCTCCACGTGGCGGTCGGTTACGGCCTGTGGCTCTGAGGTAGCAGGTGTCAGGGGCTGTGAAAGCAACTTACTGAGAACCGGCGACTGGCCTAGAAGAGGCTTCGTCTGTTTTGGACCTCTGATGCCTGTCCTTTTCTTTGCGTTTTTTATAGATTCCGGTCGTCGGTTGTTCCGACAGCATTATGTAATTAAACCTTCGGCCAAAACTAGTGAAAGATCCCATGGTGGCACGGCTTCCTTTATAGGGGGGTCTAAGTAAGAAGGTGCCCTTGAGAAAGGTTTTACACAATTTGGCCGACATCAAAGGCCCTGTATCATGTCCCACATGGTAATGTGATATGGCTGCCAATTGCACTTTGACAGTTGAACAACTAGCGCCTTCCTGAAAGAGTTCGGTTAGGAAGTCTAATATGGACGGAAGAGGAGCCGTAAAGGGATCTAGATCATGATGCTCCGCCCAGATGGAAAAATGCTTCCATTTACTGCGGTACACTTTCCTGGTGGAGGGCTTATGCGCTGCCACAAGGATGGCTTTGACTGGTGAAGAGATACCGGGAGTCCTAACTAGGAGTGGAACTGGAGCAACCAAGCTGTCAGTTTCAGATTGTCCAGGTTTGTGGTCGGTAAGCTCGAAGGATGGGAGATGAGATCCGGACTGGGATCTAGAATCCAAGGAGGATTCCAAGGTGAGACCACAGGTAAGGGAACCAAATTTGCCGAGGCCAGAATGGAGCAATGAGGATCATCCTGCTCCCCAACCGTGAGGCTTTCTCTGTAAGAGTTGCAGCATCAGGGGTAGAGGAGGATAGGCATAAAGTAGACCGGGTGGCCAAGCATGCACCAGAGCGTCCCTTGGAGTTTCCCCTGGAGGGGGGATTAGAGCGAAGAAATTGCCGCATTTGGTATTTGATGGAGACGCAAAAAGATTGCAGCAGGGTTGCCCCCATATTGCGAATATCTGCTTCGCTACTAGTGGATTGAGAGAACTCGTATGGGGTAAGAAGGGTGCGACTGAGTTTGTCCGCTAGGATGTTGGTCCGTCCCGGAATGTGCATTGCAATCAGAAAGCGGTTAGTGGAGATCGCCCATTCCCACACTCTCATGGCTTTGCGGCATAGAGGGTAAGATCTGGTTCCCCCCTGTTTGTTGATGTACCAGACAACCGACATGTTGTCCGACTGAATTGCAATCGTTCCTATAGGGAGGAGATCCTGAAGTGCTTGCAACGCGAACAGCACCGCTCTCATCTCCAGAACGTTGATATGCAGGGAGGTCTCTTGTGTCGTTCCACGTGCCTTGGACTGTCCTGCCTGAATAATGCCCCCCCACCCAAGGCGGGAGGCGTCCATGGTCACCGTGGCGAGAGGGGTAGAAGTGCAGAAGGGACGGCCCGTATGGAGGTCCGCGGCTTGGAGCCACCATAATAGAGCCCTCCTGCAAGCCTTGCTGATAGCAATGGGGTGGTGAAGAGGAAGGGATAGAAAAGACCATTGCACTAGAAGTGTCCATTGCAGTACCCGCATGTTCAGATGGGCACATGGAAGGAGCGTAATCGCTGCCGCCATGGAGCCTAGTGCCCTCAGGACCAATTCCGCTGGTGAAGTCTCTGATTGAAGGATAGCCCGCACATGGACTTGCAAATTCCAGATTCTCTTGGAAGTTAGAAAGGCTCGTAGCTCTCTGGTGTCTATTCTGGTACCTATGAATTCTATGACTTGTGTTGGGGCCAGAAGGGATTTGTCGGCAATGATGGTGATGCCTAACTGTGGGGCTAGGCGGAGAAAGAAGTCTCTGGCTGAGCAAAGTAGATGCCTTGTTGAGGCGGTCAGGAGCCAGTCATCCAGGTACGGAAATATCTGTATTCCCTGGAGTCTCAGGTGGGCCGCAATCACTGCTAATACCTTGGTAAACACCCTGTGGGCTGTGGTGAGGCCAAAGGGAAGGACCCTGAACTGGTAGTGACTGGCTCCAAGCCGGAAGCGGAGGAACCTCCTGGATAGTCTGTCCATTAGAATGTGGTAGTACGTATCCTTGAGGTCTATAGAGCACATCCAATTGTTCTCTCTTAGAAGGGGGAGAATAGATTGAAGAGTGACCATTCGGAATTTTTCCTTGGTTACCAACAGGTTCAAGTGGGAAAGGTCTAGAATCTGTCTCAAGTCCCCCGTCTTTTCTGGCACCAAAAAGAACCTGGAGTTGAACCCTAATCCGAGCTGGTCTTGGGGGACGGGCTGGATGGCTCTTTTTCTTAGCAGCTGCTGAATTTCTGTGGCTGCGGCCTCCCTCTGATCGTATGGTACATCGGGGAGGTTTTTGAATTTGGGGACATGGAGTAGTGGTATTTTGTGCCCTCTGGATATAATGCGAAGCACCCAGCGGTCTGTTGTGATGGACTCCCATGCCGCTAGGTGTTCCGAGAAGCGCCCCCAGTCTGCCTCCAGAGTGGAGCAGCCGGGCAACCCTTCAGGGCTGCTGCGCGGGCCGCTCAGAGAAAGGTTCTCTGGACCCAAAGTTTCTCGGAGCCCCTCTGCCCCTGGGGCGGTGTCCTGCCTGTCCTCCTCTGCCACGGTAGGACTGGTTGTCCGGAGCGGGTTGGGAATGTTGAGATTTCTGGAATCACATCTTCTTCTAACCCTTTTGCTTCTTCGAAAAGGACCGCTGGGGTGCACAGAAGCGGACTCCGACGGCAGACAACGTCTTCCCGTCCTTCTCGTGCTGGCCAAGTGTCTCGCGAACCGTTTTGCCAAACAGGGCAGAACCATCGAAAGGGGCATTTGCAAAGGACGCTTTAAAAGGCTCCGCAAAGTCACAATGACGGAGCCAGGCCTGACGTCTCATGACTAGGCCTGCTCCGCAAGCTCTAGCGGCTCCCTCTGTGGCGTGGGACAATAGTCGCATAGAGGTATTTGAAATTGATCTCAGAGTAGCCATTCGGGTGGAGTACAATTGCTTGTCATCCGCCGACATGGACTCAGGAGGGGAGGCAGCGTATTCTTTCATAAGATCTCGCTGCATCCTGATGACATGTGCCATATAGTTCAGAGACCTTACCGAGAAGGTCGCTGAACTAAAAACTCGCTTCCCTAAGCGGTCCATTGAGCGGGACTCCTTGCTCTGTGGATGGACTGAGGGGCTCTCCTGAGCCAATTCCCTCTTTGTGGCTGCCGCAGTCAACATGGCATCTACGGGGAGGCCCTTACTCCAGTGTGATCGGTCTGAGGGGAGGCTAAGTATCTTGTCCGGGCGTTTTGGTATTGGCTCCACGGTGTCCGGATCCTTCCATGCCCTGGTGGTAATGAGGTCCACCAGGGGGTCGGCCGGAGGGGACACCCAAGAGGTAGACGGGCCTGCTTTGAATGCCTCCAGAAACACGGACTCGGAGGAAGACTTGGGGGCAGACCACCCACCTCTGATCCTCAGCATCTCCATGATGTCTCCAAAGGAGACATATTCAGGGGGCGATCTTGGGGAGCCTTCCCCTTCCTCCAAGTCCGTGTCTTCGGTTAAGGACTCGGGGGAGTCCACGTGCCTCCTCTTGCACTTACGCTTGCGGGGTACTTCCTCGGGGGGGCTGTCCGAGGAGGCCTCGCCAGCAATATCTTGTTCCAATGGAACCATCTGGGACATTGAAGCAGGCTGTCCCTTTGGCCGGGTGATGGAAGCCTGGCCCAGCAGAGAGGGAGTGCAGGGAGGAACAGAGACAAGGACTGGGGGTCCGGATGCTCTCAACAGAGCCCTCTCCACAACATCAAAGTCCGAGGGAGAACCACTCTCTCTTGGATCCGAAAGTCTGCTCCCACTCGGATCCGATGAAGGGATCAGAACCGGTGCCGAGACCATCAGATCCAGTGAGCTCAGACCTGGAAAGAGCCGAAGGCACACTGAATCCCTCAGATCCGAAGCTTGGGCCACGGCTCAGAGAAGTCGGATCCGACAGGCTCGAGGGCAGGGTCGGATCCGAAGTACTGAGTACTGTCGGCGCCGACCCATCCCCGGCTCCAATGCTGCTCTGCTCCGAACGCTCCGGATAGCGGGTTGGAGAAGGAGCAATAGGATGAAAAAAGTGTGTCGAGCTCCCCCCCGAAGGGGGGGGGGGCAAGAGCACTCCCATCTGCAGCTGGGCCTGGATGAACCTTCGCATCATCCGGTCCAAGTCTGCATCGGACATACTAAATGTAGATCTCGAAGAAGTCACCGAGGCAGGCCTGGAATGCCGCCTCGATGGAGATCAGGCCTCCTCCTCCTCGGGCCCCGGGGAGAAACAAGGGGATCGGAGCCGAAGAGGAGGAGACCTAAAAGCAGTGGAGGGAGAAGCCCGCTTAGCTGGCGGGGCCAAAACGGAGGTCTCGGCCCGCCGCTTGTGGTGCTTCTCCCTCCGTTTCTCCCTCCTGGCCTCCGACACTTTAGCGGGAGTTTGAGTCCCGGACAGAGGAAGGGGGGCAGGAATAGCAGCAACCACAGGCTGTGGTGGAGCCACGGGAGCAGCGGAGGCCAGAGCAGAGTCCAGGGGTAAAAGTCCTGCCAAGACCAGCTTCGACCTCCGCTCTTTCAGTGCCCTGGGGTTGAACGCTGCACAAATTGTACAGCCTGAGGAGAGGTGTTCAACCCCAAGGCACCGAATGCACTGAGTGTGGCCATCAGCCGGGTCGAGCTTATGGCCACACTCGGAACATTTAGTAAAGATGGCTTTTGGGGCCTCAGCCATGCTTAAAGAAAAAATAAGTCTCACACACACACACACACACACACACACACACACACACACACACACACACACACACACACACACAGGCCCCCAAAAAACACAACCCCAACACACACACTAACGACCAGCGAAGGGAGGGAAAACTACTTAAAAGAAAATATTTTTACTATAAAGGGAACCTAACACTTACACACTTAAAAATTAGTAAAAAAATTTTAAAAGTGACAGAAAAATAGGACTTAACTGCCCAGCACTATACAAGCTCACAGGAATCCAGCTATCCACAAGCGCGGCAAACTAGATCTGGGGTCATGGAGGGTTATAGCAGGGGATTATGGGTGAGGGGAGGAGCTAGGAGCTCGGATCCATTAGCTTGAAACAAGTTGCCGGCTCGGATCCAATATCGGATCCAAGACCCACAGGTTGCTGACAAATGAACTCCCTACTTCAGATCTATAGTTATTGTAAGACTTTACACAATTATTCTATGTATGTCCTTTTCTAATATTGCAGTATTCACACCATGAGGGAGAATACCCAAGCTCATTAGTGAGAAAAGGGGGGTGGGAGTACAAGAGGCGTCCATAAAGTAATGCAGAATTTTTTTTACATTTGTTGACCAGGATAGCCCGACTGGATACATGTCCACTTTCAGTGGAGGCCTGGAGAGAAATGCTCCAAAGAAATTATACAGACAAGAATTGAAACAGTACACACTAAAGAACAATTACAGGCAATTTAAACAGTCTATTAGCCACTCAAAGTGTAGGTTATTTAATCCAACATGCACTTCATCTGGTTAACTAAATTACAATTCAGTAGATATACAATAACAATATACTACTAAGTACCCCAAAAATTTAGTCAGACTTAGCTCAAGGGTATATCCATGGAGTCTTGAAGTACTGCTCGAGGGCTTTCTTGAACTGAGATAGGGTAGTGTATATTGTAATGTCAGCAGGTAGCAAATTCCAGGTTTTGCCTACAGAGTTGGCAAACATGGAGTCCCCAGCAGAGTTGTTGGATTTAGTAGTATGTACTACAAGTCTATTGGATGAACAAAGTGGTCTGAGGTTGGTGTGGGAACAGATGATGTTTTTCAGAGCAGGTGTATTTTCAGGTTGGTTAAGTACTTTTTGTGAGCCACAATAAGTTGGTTATACTGAATCTGCCTACTTAGCTCTAGCCAATCTAGATTTAAGTTTATGCAGTGATGTGTTCTGTAGGGTAGACCAGTGGCAAATCTAGCTATGCTATTGTAGCAGGCAGACAGTTTTATTTATGTTGGCAAATATAGGGGAAGCATAGAAGAGGGTGGAGAACAAATGGGAGCAGGCGATGGCAGTCCTAGCAGGTAGGGTTATAAATGGTTTTATTCTATATAGTCAGCCCAGTATTTTATTGATGGTTTTTATCGTTTTATTAATGTGAGCTCAAATTTGAGGTTGTAGTCAATTACCCCAAGGAGTTTTGTGTGCTCATCTGAGGAGATTATGGTGCCATTGCTAGACTCAATGGATAAAGATATCACCAGGGATTTTTGGGTGGGGGAGAAAAGTAGTAGCTTTGTTTTGTTGGGATTTAGAATAAGACATCAGTCAGCAACCCAATTTTCAACTAAGTTGAGGGTACACAGAGTACTTAACTGTAGCTCAGCCTGGGTAGTACCAGTGCAGTGCATATCAACGTGGAGTAGTCTGCAAACTGAATGCAGTTGGCATTTGGGATAATAGCATGAAGATTAATAAATATGGAAAACAGCAGTGGTCCCAGAATAGTCCCCTGGGGGACACCTAGGGTGAGGTTGGATAGATGGTTCTGCCATATTACAGCGTGTTGTCTCTTGTGGAGATAGGATTGGAACCACTGAAGGGAGTGATGACCTAGGGACATTTTTGTCAGGGTGCGGATAAGTAGATGATGGTTAACCATATCGAAAGCTTTAGTGATCTCTCAAAAAAGGGCTGAGGATAGCTAGTTATTGTTTCTGATATGGTTTATATCATTAGTGAAGGTGAGGAGGGCTATGGTGGTACTGTGATGAGGTCTAAAGCCATGCTGAGATTTAGCCAGTAGATTGCTCTGGGTTAGGAGGTACAGAAGTTTTGTGGATGCACTTTTCCATGATTTTTGCCAGTGGTGACAAAATGGCTAAGGGTCTATAGTTAAGACAGTTCGGTAGAGCTCCCACCTTTATGGAGAGGTATGACATGAGATATTTTCCAGATGGAGGGGACTTTGGCTTCAGATATGGATCGATTAATTAGAACGGAGATGGGGAATGCTATAGAACCTGCTGCTTTTTGTAAATATTCAGCAGGGAGAAGGTCAGCTGCTAGGGTGGTAGGTTTTAGTTTTTTGATCAGATTACTAATGAAAGATGTGGAGACAGGTTGGAAGCTGAAAGACTGGGTACTGAGATTGGTATCATGTGTGTTAGTGGAGTTTAAGGGTAACTGGCTAGCTAGGGCTTGGATAGTTTCCATAAAGAAACTATTAAAGGTGTTAGCAACAGCCTCTGGTAGTTTATCAGTAGAAGCTGAGGGAGGTGGAGTAGTGGTTTGTCCTTGGTGTAGTAGTCTGTTTATGCCTACCCAGAATTTTTGAGGAGTATTTTGGTTGCCTTAGCAAATCCTGCACTGGATCTGGAGATGGAATCTAGCTTGTAGTGTTTTGTAAATGTATGAACAGAGGTCCAAGTGGTGACTTTTAGGATAGAAGCAGTGTCCAGGCCTTTAAAGAAGGCTCCAGAGGAAGCCACCGCTCTTGTGGAGTGGGGGAAGGGAGAGTTCCCCCCCCCCCCCCGAGAGACAGAGCACAAGGAAATTGCCCTAGAATTCTAAGATGCAACAGTGTATTTAGAGACAGTACAGTTGTGTACACCTACCATAAATGTAGATGTTAGAGTGTCTTCACTGTTGCAGTCATAACTGTAGGGTGCTCCTGCCGGCAGGCAGCCCGAGGTCGGCCAGAATCCCAAAGTCTGGGTCTGGCGTCGGCTGTACAAGCTAGTACCCTGACGTCAGTACGCTCTGGTACATAGCCCTCAGCCGACGCCATCTTCTCCAGCCTTTCTTGTCCTAGACGTCAGAAGTCCCCAATAAAACAAAAATGAATCCAACAAGGAAACACAAATACACCACAAAAGAGAAAAAAGAGGGGATAGGAGGGAGGGAAACCCCAACTGCAACAGTGAAGACACTCGAACATCTACATTTATGGTAGGTGTACACAACTGTACTATGTTCTTCGTGTTTCACTGTTGCTGTCATAACTGTAGGGTGGAATCTCAAAGCAGTGATAAGGGGAGGAGGCTTAGACAGAAGAAGGGGCAGCAAGAAGACCCTGCAAAACAGCAGAGGCAAAGCCTGCCCTGGTCTTAGAATACAGAGGGAGATTGTAGTGCTTGGAAAAAGTATGCACAGAACTCCAAGTGGCAGCTTCCAAGATATCCTTGGTAGGAACTCCTCTGAGAAAAGCTGTAGAAGTGGCAGCTGCTCTAGTAGAATGACTTCTCACAGTACCTGGAAACTGTTTCCCATGATGAGTGTAACAAAATCTGATTCCATAAGCAATCCATTTGGAAATAGCTTTTCCAAGAGAACTGGAGGCAAAAGAAACAATTGATTAGATTTTCTGAACTCCTTAGTCTTGTCCAGGTAAAATCGTAACTGTCTGTACACATCCAATGAATGCAAAATCCTTTCCCCTTTATTTTGAGGATTAGGAAAGAAAGTAGGAAGGTGAATTGTCTGATTTAAAGCCACTTTTGAAATCACCTTAGGCATGAAAGTAGGATTAGTCCTCAAGGATACTCTGTCCTGGTGGAAAATAAGGTATGGTTCAACAGCCATGAGAGCTTGCAACTCTGAGACCCTTCTGGCAGAAGTCAATGCTAATAAAAGAACAGTCTTCCAAGATAAAAACTTAATATCTGAAGATGCAGCAGGCTCAAAAGGAGGCAAAGTAAGCTTTTCTAAAACATAATTAAGATCCCAGGCAGGAACAGGAGGGGTCCTGGGAGGCCTCAAATTTTTAGCCCCTCTCAAGAATTGTCTCACCAAAGGATGAGAAAAAACAGGAGGATCAGAATTGAAATGAGCAGAAATAGCAGAAGCATGAATCTTAATGGAAGAAAAGGAAAGTCCTTTAGATAAAAGATCCGAAAGGTAAAGCAAAATAGAAGAGAGATCAGGTACCAGAGGATCCGAGCCTCGGTCCTGCATCCAAATACAAAACCTCTTCCATTTAGAGGCATAGGATTTCCTAGTGCTAGGCCGTCTAGCTTCCAAAAGAACATCCAAAACTTGTTTGGGAAGACTAGAGGAAATCAAATTCCTTTGAAGAGCCAAGCTGCCAGGCAAAGGGTCTTGAGATTGGAATGTAGAAACTGACCCTGATGCTGGGACAGAAAAGAAGGGTTCAGAGGGAGAATCCAAGGAGGCTCCAAGCACAGGTGCTTTAAAGTTGGGAACCAAAACCGTCGAGGTCAATTTGGAGCAATCAAGATGAGGAACTTGGGCTTGTCCTGTTTTATCTTCAGTAATACCCGAGGTAGTAGAGGAAGAGGAGGGAAGGCATATCCTGAAAGGCTTCTCCAGCTGAAGGACAGGGCATCCACTTTCCAAGCTGTTTTGTGGAAGGACCTGGTGCAAAAGCGAGGCAGCTGATGATTGAGATGGGATGCAAACAGATCTATCTGGGGACATCCCCAAACTGCAGTAATCCTGTTGAATAAGTTGGTGTCTAGCATCCATTCGTGAGGATCTGAAATGTTTCTGCTCAAGCTGTCTGCTAAGAGATTTTGTTCCCCTTGAATGAATTGAGCCTGGAGATGTAGATACAAATTTAGAGCTGTGTTCCATAAAGCCATAGCTAGTCTGCAAAGGGGGTACGAATGAGAACCCCCCTGCTTGTTGATGTACCACATGACCGTGGTGTTGTCTGTGCGAATTAGCAGAGGCCCTGGTTGCAAAAGGTTCTTGAAGGCTAGAAGAGCATTTTGAACTGCCAACATTTTCTTCAGATTGATGTGCCAGTGAAGATGGTCCTTTGTCCAGGTTCCCTGCTGGCAATTGTCTAGAAAGTGTGCTCCCCAAGCATAATCCGAGGCGGCCGTGGTTAGGATTTGAGTAGGTTGAGGTAGACGAAAAGGCTTTCCTTCGTTTAAAGCACATGCCCTGGACCACCAGAGGAACTCCCTCTGGAGGCAGGGGATCAGAGGAATCAGAATATCCAGATCGTGGTAATGCTGTGACCATACAATTTTCAGATACCATTGAAGCTTTCTCATATGAAGCCTTGCGTTTGGAATCAACAGAATGCAGGAAGCCATGTAGCCCAGAGTCTGCAGGAATTTCCTTGCAGTGAGCTGAGATAGAGTTGCCAAGGTGTTGAAAATAGAAGCCAGCTGTGTTTGTTTTTCTGGAGTGAGGAAGGCCCTTTGTAAGGTTGTATTTAAGAGGGCTCCCAAGAATACCATTTGTTGAGAAGGGATCAAATGTGACTTTTTTGTGTTCACTGAGAATCCCAGTAGGAGGAGAAGACGTTGAACAAAGTCCAGATGTTGAAGTAGAAGATCTTTGCTGTCTGCCTGAATAAGGCAGTCGTCCAAATAGGGGTAAATCTGGATTCCCTGAATTCTGCAATAAGCCACTACTGGTGCCAGGCACTTGGTAAAGACTCTGGGCGCAGTAGATAAACCAAAGGGCAGTACAGAGAATTGAAAGTGCCTCGAACCTGCCTTGAACCTGAGGAATTTCCTGCGTTCCTGCCTGATGGGAATGTGCAAGTAGGCTTCCTTTAAGTCCAATGTCACCATCCAGGCGTCCTGAGAGAGCATTGGAATTAGTTGCTGCAGAGTAAGCATCTTGAACTTTGGAATTTCCAAAAAGGTGTTTAACACAGAAAGGTCCAGAATAGGTCTCCATGAGTTTTGTTTTCTTGGAACCAGAAACGGCCTTGAATAAAAACCTTTTCCCATCTCCGAGAGTGGAACAGGCTCTATGGCTCTCATGGCCAGAAGAGCATCCACTTGATTTAAGGCCTCTGACCATTGATGTTTTGGCAGATCTGGCCAACCGTGAACCCTTGGCAAAGTATGAAAGTGGAATTTGTAACCTTTTAAAATCACGTCCAATACTCATCTGTCCTGGGTAATAGGAGTCCAATTTCTGTAAAAAAAAAGAGACAGTTTTCCTCCGAGAGGGGCATCCAGGTGAAGAGGTCCTGTAGCCCAACCGAGAGAGTCATTGAGTCTGCTTTCTTTGAGATTGGGATCTGTCTTCTCCCCTTCTAGGTGAAGAAGCAGTCCATTGTCTAGATCTGTAAGAGGCCTGACCTTGACCACGACCTCTGGAGCGTCTATATCTTCCCCTTTGAGGCTTGTCAGACGTGGGAAAGGACCAATTTTTAGAAGGCCAATTCCTGGAAAATCTAGGAGGCTGAACTTGCAAGAAATCAGTCTGCATAGATTTTGCCTTTTCTTCCATCTTTTTAATAACTTCCTCAGCCTAAGATCCAAAAAGATCATCATGTTGAACAGGGGCATCTAATAACTTAGCCTTAACCTGTTCAGGTAAACTTTGCTCACAAAGCCAGGCATGTCTCCTGATAACAGTACCAGAAGCTGCAGCCCTGCAAGAAGCATCCAAAGCATCAAAACCACAATGTAAACTATGTTTGTTCACTTGTTCAGTAGCATGCAAGACATCCTGAAGTTCCTTATCCTCTGCACATGCAGGAAGGGAAGCAAGCTTTTGCTTTAAAACAGACAAAAGAAATTGCTGATACTTAAACATATGAAACTGGCAATTTAAAGCCCTTACAGACAGGGTAGCAGAAGTATATACCTTTTTTCCCCACCTGTCTAAAGCACGAGAATCCTTCTCAGAGGGAATAGGATTTTTAGAAGTAGCAACCTTAGCAGCCTTAGAGCCCTGAGAAATAGTTTCAGGATCCGCAGAAGGGTTCTTAAATAAGAATAAATGAGAGTCAGGAACCCTATAAAATTTATCAGGCTTAGAAGGAGCAGGAGGCATGGAATCAGGATTCAAATTAGCTTCAGAAAAAGCATCATCTACAATGTCCAAAACAGGAGGGATAGCTAAAGGCCTATGCTGAGGAAGAAGAAGAAATTCTCTAAGCCTCTTCTTGGAAGCAGAATACTCCTGTCCTTCCCAATGAAAATGTTCCCTCATCTCATGCAAGGTTTCCCCAAAAGAGAAATCTTCAGGTGGAGAGGCCAAGGGTAAGGAGTCCTCAGCATCCGAATCCTCATAAGGAGGAAAAGAATAGTCCTGATCTGAGGAAGAGACAGAAGATACAGAAGCCTGATCAGAGGAATCCAGAGGAACATCCTGTCGAGGCCTTTTCTCAGGAGGGGGGTGAGAACCCCTAATCATTGTAAGCAAATCTTCAGCCATCTTTAATAATTGCTTCTGTGTCCTGGGAGTAGATTCAGAAGCAGCTTGAGCAGGAACTTTAGACTTAACAGGAGTCTTTGTCTTTGCCTTTGAAATTGTGATGCGAGTAGGCCTGAAAACCCCCTCAGAAGCCGGTACCTGCACAGCGGTTCCGGACCCATCTGAGGGAGCGACGTCCGAAGGTCCTGCAGCAGTTAAAATAGTAGGCCTTGATGGCTCCCCATGGGAGTCCGTATCGGCCATCGGTTCAGAAGTGGCGGACGACAGGGGCTGCAAAAGCGCCTCACTGACGACAGCCGAACCGGACGCTGGCTCCAGCTGCAACGAGTCCTGTTTGGACCTCGGAGGCCTGTCTTTGTCTTTGCGCTTCTTTTGAATTGCGGTAGAGTCCGACGACATTCTATAATTGAAGCGTCTGCCAAAATAATTTAGAGCCCAATCGTACCTGCGCTTGATAGTATGAGAGTTGAACCTGGCACAGAACAGACAACAAGAAACGTCGTGATCAGTGCCTAAGCAAGGTAGACAGTAAGAGTGGAAATCTTTATGAGGTATTGGTTTCCCACATGTTTTACAATTATTAACTTTTTCTGACATCGGAGGAACAAGAAAAAGATTCCCCAACGGGGTACTTAGCTTTGAGAAGAGAAGTAAGAACTTCGGACCGACAACAAAATACGCTGTTCGAAAATCGCCAACCAACGACTTGCGAGCTGCTTTCCACCGCACGGCAAGAAAGACTGGAGAAGATGGCGTCGGCTGAGGGCTATGCACCAGAGCATACTGACGTCAGGGTACTAGCTTGTACAGTCGACGCCGGACCCAGACTTCGGGATTCTGGCTGACCTCGGGCTGCCTGCCGGCAGGAGCACCCTACAGTTATGACTGCAACAGTGAAACACGAAGAACATCAGGTTTTCCCAGCGTCCTGGGGCTGAAAGTAAACAATTGCTTAGAGTTAATGGATTTGGTCTTATCCAAATAGAGTGAGTTGTCTGTGTACATCCAAGGTGTGCAACACCCTTTCTCTGGAGTTTTCAGGAGAAGTGAAAAAGGTGGGAAGTGGATAGACTGAGGGACAAGTCATTACACACTTTAGGCACGAAGGAAGGGTTGGTTCGAAGGGGCACCACATCCTTGTGAAAAATCAGACAGGGTTGTGAAGCCATTACAGCTTGGGAGTTCTGAAAATCACCTAGCAGTGGTAATGGCTAGCAGTAACAGTTTTCCAAGTGCAGGATTTTAGAGACTCTGAGGCAACAGGCTCAAAGGGAGACTAGGTCAGTTTTTCCAAAACAAATTTAGGTCGCAGGGAGGAGGAACAGGTTTCCTGGGAGGTCTGCTGTGCAGGATGCCTTTTAAAGAAAGTTTAGCCTCTAGTCTAGAAGCTAAGGGGGAGACAAAGGCAGACATGCAGAAATGGCAACGGGCCAGTCTAGCCTTGAGCAGCTCTCCGAGAAAGAAAGTACTAGGGAAATCTCCACTGAAAATCTAGTCTCTAAGACCCCAAATGGAAAATCTCTTCCCATTTGGACAAGTAGGATCTCCTAGTATTAGGTTTCCTGGCCTCCTGCAGGACTAGAAACACATCCTCAGAAAAAGGCATCAGAAGCCTATAGCCCACAAAGTCAGATTCAGTGTTGCTAGATGTAGATAAATTAGAAATCTCTGGGTCTTGTGCGAGTAGATCCACCCTGTGAGGCGACTTGCGATTGCCCTTGGCTAACTGCAGAAGAGGGACTCAATACTGTCGACCAAAAAGGGAGTCACAGACAAGATTTTTGGCTCATCCTTTGGTAGCTTCAGCAGGACTTTCTGAATTAGGGGGAATGGCTGGGGGGGGGGGGGATGCATAGAGAAACATCCCAATCCATGAGAATGACAGGGAGTCCACCTTCCAAAAGTACAGTTTTGTACCTACCATAAATGTAGATGTCCGATAGGTATGCATCTGCAATCCTAACATATGGGTTGTCCTGCCTCAGGCAGCCCTTCGGTCGGCCGGATTCCAAAGTCTGGGTCTGGCCTCGGCTGATGTCGCACTTCACCCGACGTCATAGCTGCTGTTTATTGGGTATAAAGGCATCAGCCGACGCCATTTTCCTCAGTGTTTCTTGCCCCAGGTGCCCTCTAGGAAGGCTAAATTTGGATAAATGCAAATAATTCCAAACAGTAGAGAGCAAACAATATATATATATATATATATATATATATATATATATATATATATATATATATATATATATATACACACACACACATACATATACATATATACAAACAAATACACCATAATAGATTCCCACAGCTAGCTAAAAGAGGGGTAAATACCCTAGGAATACCACAGAGGGGAAGGAGGGTGAGTAATCCTGACTGCAGATGCATACCTATCGGACATCTACATTTATGGTAGGTACAAAACTGTACTATGTCCTTCAAGGATGCATCTGCAGTCCTAACATATGGGTAGAATACCATAGCCAAACTGGGGGAGGAGGCACTAAGATAAAGATGGTGTAGTTAAGATACCTTGCAAAACAGCAGTTGCAAAACCTGCTCGGGATCTAGAATATAAGGGAAGATTATAATGCTTGGCAAATGTATGCACGGAGCTCCAAGTAGCAGCTTCTAAAATGTCTTTGGTAGCCATTCCTCGTAGGAAAGCTGTAGTGGTGGCTGTAGCTCTTGTGGAATGAGGTCTGATATTTTCATGAGTTGTCTTTCCATGAAAAGAGTAGCAAAATCGAATGCAATTTCCTATCCATTTTGAGATTGTCTGTTTTGAAATTGCTTTTCCTTGCATTCCTGTTGCATATGCTACCAGAAGCTGGTCAGTTTTTCTGCTGGTCTTAGTTCTATCCAGATAGTAGCGTAATTGTCTGTGCACATCCAAGGTATGTAGTAGTCTTTTCCCCCTGTTCTGTGGGTTGGGGAAGAATGTAGGTAAATGAATCGCTTGGTTCAATGATACTCTGGAGACCACTTTTGGCATAAAGGTAGGGTTAGTCCTCAGAGAGAGACTGTCCTGATGGAAGATAAGGAAGGGTTGTACTGCCATTAATGCCTGTAACTCAGATACCCTTCTTGCTGAAGTGATTGCTAGCAGGAAAGCAGTTTTCCAAGACAAGAACTGTAATTCTGCTGTTGCTGCTGGTTCAAAAGGAGGAAGTGTTAACTTTTCCAGCACAAAGTTGAGATCCCATGTAGGTAAAGGTGGTTTCCTTGGAGGTTTTACATTTTTGATTCCTCTCAAGAACTGCCTGAGTAGAGGATGAGAGAAAACAGGAGGATCCATGTTGTATTCTGCTGAAATTGCTGATGCATGAATCTTAATGGAGGAGTAAGACAGGCCATTGTGGAACAGTTCTGCTAAATATTCCAGGATGTGTGCTATGTTTGCCAATGAGACATTTTCTCCCTTTGCTGCACTCCAAATGAGGTATCTTTTCCACTTGGCTGAATAAGTCTTCCTTGTGGAAGGTCTGCGTGCCTCCAGGATAATGTCCTTAACCCTCTGGGATAAACCTGGGTTACTTTGTTTTATGCAATTTTCCAAGCAGCTAGCTGCAGTGTTTTCAAGTTTGGATGAAGGATCTTGTAGTTGTCCTGTGTTAGAAGTAAGGGACAGAGGTAGAGGCCATGCGTGTGTCCGAGACATGCCTCTCAGTAGCGGGTACCAATGTTGCCTTGGCCAGTCTGGAGCTATCAGGATTACCCTTGGCTGATCCTCTCTGATCTTCAGTAGAACTTTGTACATCAAAGGAAGAGGTGGAAATGCATATGCTGTCAGGTTTTTCCAGCTGAAGGAAAGGGAGTCCACCTTCCAAGCAAGTGGGTGGTATGCTCTTGTGCAGAATTTCTTCAATTGGTGGTTGTGTGGGGAGGCGAACAGGTCTATCTCTGGTAGTCCCCATTTCTTTGTTATGGCTTTGAAGATACCTGGATGCAGCATCCATTCGTGAGCATCCGTGGTAGTTCTGCTTAAGGTGTCTGCTAGAGAATTTTCTTTTCCCGGTACAAATCTGGCCTGAAGTTGAATGTTGAGATTCAGGGCCACATTCCACAGGTCCATTGCCATCCGGCATAGAGGATATGAATGTGTAACTCCCTGTTTGTTGATGTACCACATAACTGTGGTATTGTCGGTCCTTATCAGCAGATGACCCCATTGAAGGAGTGGTCTGAATGCCTGGATCGCATTTTTCACTGCCAGCATCTCCTTTAGATTTATGTGTAGATTCAGCTGGTCTTGGGTCCATAAGCCTTGAATACACTTTTCCACCATGTGTGCCCCCCATCCTAGGTCTGAGGCATCCGTGGTGATGGTCTGGCTTGGATGAGGTTTGTGGAAAGGCAAGCCTCTGTTGCACTGACAGGCCTGAGCCCACCACAGGAATTCTTGCTTCAGGCATGGAATTATTGGAATCTGGGCTTCTAGACTGTGCTTGTGTTGAGACCATACATTCCTTAGGTACCATTGTAGCTTTCTCATATGCAGCCTTGCATGTGGAACCAATATTATGCATGATGCCATGTAGCCCAGGGCTTGCAGGACTTTCCTTGCAGTAAGCCGAGTTTGTGTTGTTAATGTCATGAAGTAGGCTGGTAGTTGCTTTTGTTTTTCTTCTGTGAGAAAAGCCATCTGAGTTGATGTATCCAGTTCTGCACCCAAGAATGTTATCCTTTGGGATGGTACTAGTCTTGACTTTTGCATGTTGACTGCGTATCCCAAGGCTTGCAACAGTTGTATGACATTTTCCAAATCTTTTGTTAATTTTGCCTTGTTGTCCGCTTGTATTAGGCAGTCGTCCAGGTATGGGTAAATTTGAATTCCTGAAGCCTGCAATGAGCAATTACTGATGCCAGGCATTTCGTGAATACTCTGGGCAGTAGATAAGCCAAAAGGCAATGCTGAGAATTGATAATGCTCTGATCCTGCAAGAAATCTGAGGTGTCTTCTGCAATCTGGTCGTATAGGGACGTGCAGGTATGCCTCCTTGAGATCTAGAGTCACCAGCCAAGACTCCTTGCCCAGCATGGGAAGAAGCTGCTGGAGGGTCAGCATTTTGAATTTTGGAACAATGAGGTATGTGTTCAGTGCGGACAAGTCTAGAATAGGTCTCCATTGATTTTTTTTTCTTGGTACAAGGAAAAGCCTGGAATAAAATCCTTGGCCTTGTTCCATAGGTGGTACCTCTTCTATAGCTCTCATCCTTAGTAAGTTGTTGACTTTGTCTTAGAGCGTCTGTTTTTTGGCTTGGTGGTAGGTTTGGCATTCCTCTCTTTTTTGGTAGAGTGTGGAAGTGAAACCTGTAGCCCTTGTCTATTGTTTGTAAAGTCCATTTGTCTCCTGTAATGTAATGCCAGTTGTCGGAGAATAAGGCTAGCTTTCCGCCCAAGGGTGCTTCCAGTTGTTCCCTGGTAGGCGAAACTAGAGCCAAGTCATTGTGTCTGCCCTGTGGAAGTTGTTGTAGTTGAATCTGTGGCAGTATTTCTCTGGTTGGTAGGTTGCCACTGACGTCCCCTGTAGGCACCCCTAGATTGACCTCTGCCTCTGGGGCGTCTATTTCTGCCTCTCTGGGCTCTGGAGTTATCTGGAAAGGACCAATTCTTCGAAGGCCAATTTCGGCTAAACCTCGGAGGTTGGACCTGTAAGAAATCCTTGACTGTTTGGACAGATTTTGCTTTTTCTTCCACCTTCTTTAGAACCTCCTGTGCAGGGGAGCCAAACAAACTTTGTTTCTCCATGGGAGCATCTAGAAGTTTTGACTTAACATGGTCTGGTAAGGATTGTTCTTTTAACCAGGCATGCCTTCGAATCACTGTTCCAGTCATAGCTGATCTAAAGGAAGCCTCCAGTGCATCACAGCCACATTTTAAGGAATGGTTACTGACCTGCTGAGAGTTATGTACCAAATCCTGAAGGGACTTGCGATCTAAAGGTTCAGGAGAAGACAGTTTTTGTTTATCTGGTCTAACAAAATTCCTGGTACTGAATCATGTGAAATTGACAGTTCAAGGCCCTGGCCGAAAGAGTAGCAGAAGTATAAACCTTTTACCCCATCTCTCTAATGCTCTAGATTCCCTTTCAGAGGAAGAGGGTTTTGGCAGAGGCAGCTGCCACCTTTAGGGCCCTGTGAAATGGTTTCAGGGTCTGCAACAGGAGCCTTATACAAATGGTAATGTGTGTCCGGGACCCTGTAATATCTGTCTGGTTTGGCAGGGGCCGGAGGAAGAGAATCAGGGGCAGTACAGGCATCATTATATGCATCATCAACAACTGTTAGTACTGGCGGAATGGCTAAAGGCCTATGCTGTGGTAAGTGTAAAAGGTCCTAAGCCTTTTCCTTGAATCTGAAAAATCCTGGCCCTGCCATTGGAAGTGTTCCCTCATAGCATGCAAAGTTTCCCCAAAGGAAAATTCTTCAGGAGGAGAAGCAGAAGGAATGGAGTCTTCTGCATCAGAATCCTCATAAGGAGAATATGGGCCTTCGTGAGGGTCTGAAATGTCTGAGTCATCCGAGGAGTAATCTGTAGAGACAGGTTCCGGGGTTCAGTCCTAGGCCTTTTGTCTGGAGGGGCTGAGAGGCCCTGTCTGGGTGAGGCTGGGATCCCTGATCAAAGAAATGAGATCCTCAGCCAGGCTGAGCATTTGGGAACTAGAGGTAGGCCTATGTGCAGGAGTTTTAGCAGGTAAGGCCTTAGAAGATTTAGCTGCTTTAGCCCTGGCAAAAGCCTTGATAGACATAGAAGCAGGGGGTCTAGCAGCCCCACGTGCAGGGGTAGATATGTCTAAAGGAATAGTGTCTGACAAATCCTGGGTGCCTGCTTCTGTAGCAGTAAATTCAGTAGCAGATTCAGCCATGCTCTGTGAGGCCTCGGCTATCGGAGGCATGCTTTCGGCCGAAGGAAGAACCGGGGGATCGGTTTCAGCCGAAACAGAGACACTCGCGGTTGGCCTAACCGTGGTTTCAGCCGAAACTGCGGGCCGCGAGTGTCGGTCCTTTTCCTTGTGCTTTTTAGCTAATTGAGTAGTCGGAGTCTCCGACGGCATTTTGTATGCAAAAGCGGGACCAAAAAACTCCTCTGCAAACTCCGACCGACGTCTAAGTGTCTGTCGGTTGAAGGAAGCACAGGCTAGACAAGCCGATACGTCGTGGTCTGGGCCTAAGCAAGGAAGGCAGTAAGAGTGGAAATCCTTATGAGGTATTTGTTTCCCACAAGTTAAACAATTATTTACTTTGTCTGACATCGGCTGAGGCAAGAAAGAGTCCCCAACGGGGTACTTAGCTTTTTAGAAGTCTTCGGTAGTAGAAATCTCTAGATCTGACCGACCGGCACTTGCGAACAGCTTCTGCTTCGGGCACCGCGCGGCAAGAAAGACTGAGGAAAATGGCGTCGGCTGATGCCTTTATACCCAATAAACAGCAGCTATGACGTCGGGTGAAATGCGACATCAGCCGAGGCCAGACCTAGACTTTGGAATCCGGCCGACTGAAGGGCTGCCTGAGGCAGGACAACCCATATGTTAGGACTGCAGATGCATCCTTGAAGGACATCCAAAGGGCTTGGGACTCTGGCACAGAACTTCGGAAGTAGTCTGTTCACAGGGGAGGCAGAGAGATCTATTTGATGTGTACCCCACTAGAGAATAATTTCCAGAAACATCCCTGTGGGTCATCCATTTGTGGACTTGTCATGGATCTGCATCTGCCTGAACATTTTAAGCTGAAAAAATAAACAGCTGTCAGACTTACCTTTGCTTGAAGAGCAATCTCCCATGCTTGGATTGCTAATCTGCAGAGAAGCTAAGAGGGTCCCCCCCTGCTTGTTCATACCTGTGGTGTTGTCTGAACAGCTTTAAAGGGGCAGGCAGAACAGATGACCCGAAAGCTTAGAGTCAGGATCAGAGTCCTTATCTCTTTGATGTTTATGTGTTGCTTCCTTATGCAGGCCTTGGACCTTTAGGTTCCCCAGAGTTGCTCCCCACCCCAAATCTGAAGCATCTGTGAACATTTCTTGAATTGGAGGAAGTGGCTGGAGGGGGAGTCCTGGATTCTGAGAAATTTGCTGAATCCACCAAAGCAATTCCTTCTTTAGGCAGGGAAGAAGTGGAGGGACAAACTAGTGGGTGAGCATGCTGGGACCAGAGTGTTTTCAGGTACCACTGGAACTTTCGCATGTGGAGTCTGGCTAGGGACAGCACTGGTATAACTGAAGCCATGAATCCTAGCATCCTGAGGAATTCCCTGGTAGTGAGGACAGAAGAAGCAACTTTTGGAAGCCTGCAATGATTGCACCGTTTGCAAAAGGCAGAAATGCCATCATAAGGTCTGCCCTTATCCAGCAACCTAGGAAAACCTGGTCCTGAGAAGGAGAAAAGAAAGCCTTGCCATAAAACTGATGGTGAATCCCAGATTGAGGAGTAAACAGATGGTGGTTTGAAGGTTCTGCAGCAATGTGTCTTTGTTCTTGAATGAGCAGGTCGTCCAGATAATGGTAGATGAGAATTCCCTGGAGTCTGCAAAAGGCAAGGACAGGAGCCAAATACTTTGTGAATACCCTTGGAGCCATAGAGAGTCCAAATGGCAAAAGCAAAGAACTGAAAATGAGAGGAAGCGACAGAAAAAAATGCAACAATTTCCTGAACTGAGGGTGTATGGAGGTATGAAGATATGCACCCTTTATGTCCAAGGAAACCAATTAAGCGTGAGGTAGCAACAGTGGAAACCATTTGCAAAGTGAGCATCCGCAGGTGGGGACCTATAGCAACAAACAGAGTTGGGACAAGTCTAAGATTGGTCTCAAAGGACCATCTTTTTCCTGGGGACTAAACATCCTGGAATAGAACCCTTTTCCTCTTTCCAAGGAGGGAACCTCCTGTATGTTTTTTTATGTTCAAGTCTTGAATGACCTGAGGGAAAAGGTGGATCTGGTCCTTTGGGAGTTGTGGAATCCCCATGAAGGAAGGAGGGGGTTTCCAAGTCATGTCGTAACCTTCCCTGGACAACAGAAAGGACCCATTTGGTTTGTGGTAATGCTTGTCCATTTTGAAAGGAAATGAGACAGGCACTGGGAAAGAGGGATTTCTGAGAGTTGCCAGACAGCCGTAGACTACCTGGCTTGGCTGAAAAGGGGGCCATGAGCAGAGGAAGGCTGAAACCTAGGAGGCATTTGCCTGTGTGCCCTTGTGTTGTTGGGAAGGTGTACGGGACTTCCTAACAAAACTAGGCCTGGAAGGGTAGTTCTTGTGGTATTTAGGAACTGGGGATACAAATATATGTTTACGTTCCTGAAGTTCTTTTTCTTTCTCTTAAGGGATTTGAACAGGGCTTCAGCATTAGAACCAAATAAGGCGTTATCCAGAGGTGCATCCATAAGTTTTGCCTTGAAATCCTCAGGCAAAGGCTGCAGTCTTTTCCAGAACCAGATGCTGCTGATCTTGCAGACACCTCAGCTGTGTCATAACTGCACTTATGGAGTGCCTGATTACCTGGGAGGAAACTGCCAAGAGGGAAGAGAGCTGGGATTTAGCTGCAGAGTCTGGGAGATCTGTCAGCAATTTACAG
Source organism: Protopterus annectens (assembly GCF_019279795.1). Taxonomy (NCBI): domain Eukaryota; kingdom Metazoa; phylum Chordata; order Ceratodontiformes; family Protopteridae; genus Protopterus; species Protopterus annectens. The sequence continues at coordinate 1,063,417,734 of NC_056737.1, forward strand.
GTCTGTGAAAGTAGGGCCACAACATACTTAGGTGCGTGTTTGATAATTAATGGCTCTAAAAGCCAGAGTAGAAAAGGTGTAGACCTTTTTCCCAATTCTCTCCATTTTACTGTCGTTATCGGAGGGCAGGAGATTGGTAGAGGTAGAGGGCAGCAAATTAGTGGTTTTATCAGCAGAAAGAAATCACAGCTGGGTCTGCAAGACGACAGTTGTACAAGTAAAGTACAGTTTTGTACCTACCATAAATGTAGATGTTCGAGTGCTAATACAGCTACAGTCATAACAGATGGGTTCTCCTGCAGTCAGGCGGGTCCTCGGTCGGCCGAATTCCAAAGTCTAGGTCCGGCGTCGGTTGTCGTCGCCTCTTCCCTGACATCAGTGCGACAGGGGTACAAAAGAACCAGCCGACGCCATTTTCTTCAGTTTTTCTTGCCCCAGATGTCAGGTGCCCCCAGAAGGAAGGCAATACATAAATTTGTGTAATAAAGCAATGCAAAATAATCTATATACAGTAGTTGCAAGCAAATACACCATAAATGACTACCCCAATCAGGATGTATGAGGAGGTATTAGCCAATAGGCCTGTCCCAAGAGGGGAAGGAGGGAGGGAAACCAGGACTGCAGCTGTATTAGCACTCGAACATCTACATTTATGGTAGGTACAAAACTGTAATATGTTCATCGTGCATACAGCTGCAGTCATAACAGATGGGTAGAATCCCAAAGCTAAGAAAGGGGTGGTAGGCACTAGGTGGAACTAGGAGGAGCCAGGATGCCCTGCAAGACTGCAGTGGCAAAGCCTGATCTAGTTTTGGAGTATAATGGTAGGTGGTAGTGCTTGGAGAAGGTATGCACAGAACTCCAAGTGGCTGCTTCCAAAATATCTTTGGTAGGAACTCCTCTGAGGAAAGCTGCAGAGGTAGCTGTGGCCCTTGTGGAGTGAGATCTGATGCCTGCAGGTACAGTTTTACCATGAAAAGAGTAACAAAAGCATATGCAGTGGGCTATCCATTTTGAAATTGTCTGTTTGGAAATTGGCTTCCCTTGAGCTCCTATAGCATAGAACACAAAGAGCTGTTCTGATTTTCTGAAAGGCTTTGTTCTGTCCAAATAGTAACGCAGCTGTCTGTGGATGTCCAAGGAATGTAGTAATCTCTCCCCTTTGTTTTGAGGATTAGGGTAAAAGGTAGGTAAGTGTATAGCCTGATTCAAAGCTACCCTGGATACCACCTTTGGCATAAAGGACGGGTTGACTCATAAGGAAACTCTGTCCTGATGGAAGATAAATGGCTGCAGAGCAATGAGGGCTTGTAGTTCCGATACCCTACGAGCAGAGGTGAAAGCCAGAAGGAAAGCTGTTTTCCAGGACAAATATTGCAAATCTGTTGAGGCAGCTGGCTCAAAAGGAGGCAAGGTCAGCTTCTCTAGAATGAAATTGAGGTCCCACGCAGGTATTGGTAGTTTCATTGGGGGTTTTATATTCTTAGCCCCTCTGAGGAACTGAGGGTGAGAGAGAATAAGGGTGGATCAGTGTTGTATTCTGCAGAAATGGCTGAGGCATGGATTTTGATGGAGGAGAATGAAAGTCCACTGCTTAGCAGCTCAGCTAGATACTGTAATATTTGAGGTAAATTCAGTTTTCCAGGATTCTGGCCCTTTTTCTCATTCCAGGCACAAAAACGTTTCCATTTTGCGGAGTAAGCTTTTCTAGTAGACTGCCTTCTGGCCTCCAAAATGACATCCTACACCTCCTTGGAGAGTAGGGTCTGTTGTGATGTTAAGGAATCTTCCATGTGGCCAGAGTGAGTGTTTTCAGCTGACTGAAGAGTTTTGAAGCTGTGCTGAGTCAGAAGAAGAGGCATTAGAGGTAGGGTCCATGGAGGGGAATAAGTCAGGCTCCTCAGGAGTGGGTACCAGTGCTGTCTTGGCCAGTCTGGAGCAATGAGAATCATCTTTGGTCTGTCTGCTGTGGTTTTTAATAGAACTTTGGGCAGCAGAGGAAGAGGTGGAAAGGCATAAACTGTCATTGTTGTTCAACTGAAAGAGAGCGTCCACTCTCCAGGCCTTTGGATGAAAAGTCCTTGAGCAGAATTTTGTCAATTGGTGATTTTTGTGGGAGGCAAAGATATCTATGTCTGGCCTTCCCCATGCTTGAATTATCTCTGTAAAAACTTGAGGATGCAACTTCCATTCGTGAGGATCTGCCATATTTCTGCTTAGGTTGTCTGCCAGCGTGTTTTCCTTGCCTGGCAAGTACTGTGCTTGAAGTCCGATTTGTAATTCCAGAGCCATGTCCCAAAGTGACATGGCCAGCCTGCATAGGGGGTATGAATGAGTTCCTCCCTGTTTGTTTATGTACCACATTACTGTGGTGTTGTCTGTCCTTATCAATAGTTGACCTGGATGCAGAAGGTCTTTGAAAGCTATAATAGCATTTATTACTGCTAGCATTTCCTTTTGACTGATGTGAAGGTGCTTTTCTTTTTGGGACCATTTGCCCTGAATGCACCGATCTGTCATGTGCGCCCCCCAGGCGTAGTCCGAGGCGTCTGGTGTGATGACTTGATTTGCTTGAGGCTTGCAGAATGGGAGACCTGCGTTTGTTTGGCATGCTTGAGCCCACCACAGAAATTCCTTTTGAAGACATGGACGGTCAACAAATGTTAAATAAAAAAATAAATAAAATAAAAGTTAGTGGTATTATTGCTTCCAAACTGTGGCTGTGTTGAGACCATAGGTTTTTCAGGTACCATTGAAGTTTCCTCATATGCAGCTTTGCACATGGGATTAGTAGGATGCAAGATGCCATGAATCCCAGAGCCTGCAGGATTTTCCTTGCAGTCAGCCAGGTGAAATTTGCTAGTGTTCTGAAGTATTGAGTTAGTTGCCCCTGCTTCTCTGGCGTGAGGTAGGCCATCTGGGTGTTTGTGTCCAAGTTGGCACCCAGGAAAATTATTTTCTGAGAGGGTATTAGCCTTGATTTCTTTTTGTTGACTGTGTATCCCAGAGAATTCAACAACATTACAAAAGCTAGATGTTTCAGAAGTATGTGCTTGCTGTCCGCTTGGATCAGGCAGTCGTCCAAATATGGGTATATTTGTATCCCTTGAAGTCTGCAGTAGGTGATTACTGATGCCAGGCATTTCGTGAATACTCTGGGCGCAGTAGATAAGCCAAAGGGCAATGCAGAGAATTGATAATGGGTTGAACCTGCAAGAAATCTGAGGTATCTTCTGCAATTTTGTCTGATTGGGACATGCAGGTATGCCTCCTTGAGGTCCAATGTTACCAGCCAAGACTCCTTGCCCAGCATGGGAAGAAGCTGCTGTAATGTGAGCATCTTGAATTTTGGTACAAGTAAAAATGTGTTTAGGATGGATAGGTCCAAAATAGGTCTCCAATCTTTTCCCTTCCTTGGTACCAGGAATAGTCTGGAATAAAAACCTTGACCTTGTTCGTGAGTAGGTACCTCTTGAATAACTTTCATGTCCATGAGATCTGAAATTTGTCTTTGTGCCTCTGCCCTTTGACTGTGTGGCAGGTTTGGCATGCCTCTCATTTTTGGAAGGGTGTGAAAATGGAATCTGTAGCCTCTGTTTATAATGTCCAGGATCCATTTGTCTTGTGACAATATGCCAATTTTTTGAAAATAAATGCCAGTTTTCCACCTAAGGGTGCTGCCATTTGAGCCTTGCTTGGCATGCAAAGGGGAAAGTCATTGGGCTTGCTTTCTGAATGGCTGCGAACTATCCTCACCACCTCTTTGGGTAGGAGCTTGCCATTGTCTGCCTCCAAACGATCCTTGAGATTGCCCTCTGCCCCTCGGGCGCCTGTATCTACCTCTTTGGGGTCTGTCCGTGGCTGGAAAGGACCAATTTTTGGAAGGCCAATTTCTACTGAAACGTGGAGGTTGTACCTGTAGAAAATCTTTCACTGTTTGCATTGATTTAGCCTTTTCCTCCATTTTCTTTAATACCGCCTCAGCTTTAACACCAAATAATACATCCTTTTGTAGAGGGGCATCTAGTAATTTAGCTTTGACATGATCTGGCAAGGTTTGCTCCTTGAGCCAGGCATGTCTACGTAGGACTGATCCTGTAACAGCAGCTCTACATGAGGCCTCCAGAGCATCAAAACCACATTGCAAGGTATGTTTACCCACTTGCTCTGCACTATGCATCAAATCCTGCAACTCCTTCAAGTCTGGTTGTTCAGGTTGTGACATTTTACTTCTCAACTGTGACAACAGAAACTGTTGGTAATTTAGCATATGGAACTGGCAGTTTAATGCCCTCATGGTTAAGGTGTCCGAGGTGTATACCTTTTTTCCCCACCTTTCTAAGGATCTGGAATCTCTCTCTGAAGGTAATGGATTTTTAGCAGTGGAGGCCTTAATTCCCTTGGGGCCCTGTGAGATAGTTTCTGGGTCAGCCGCATGGCTTTTGTATAAAAATTGGTGTGAGTCAGGAACCCAGTAGTACCTGTCCGGCTTGACTGGGGCTGGAGGTAAGGAATCCGGGTTAAGGCAGGCCTCCCGAGTACACATCATCTAGTATGTCTAAGACAGGAGGTATAGCCAGAGGCCTGTGCTGAGGTAGCAAGAGAAAATCCCTAAGCCTTTTCTTGGAATCCGAGTACTCTTGGCCTTCCCAGTGGAAGTGTTCCCTTAAGGTATGCAAGGTCTCCCCAAATGAGTAATCCTCTGGGGGGGGGGGGGGGGAGACAGAGGGAATGGACTCCTCTGCATCAGAATCTTCAAAAGGGGAGTAAGAATGTTCTTGTTCATCAGAGTGCTCTGAAATAATGGAGGCCTGGTCAGAGGAGGGGGATTCTTCCTCCACTCTGGGCCTTTTGTCTGGGGAAGGTTGAGAACCCCTGATAAGAGTAATTAAATCCTCAGCCATTTTAAGCATCTGTTTTTTAGGCATGGGGGCTGGAGAAGGGCCCTGTGTAGCTTGTCTCTTAGAATGCATGGCTGCTTTAGACTTCGTGAAAGCCTTGATGGAAAAGGAAGAGGAAGGTCTGAAGACACCTTGAGAGGAGGCAGACCTGTCTACATTTTGAGATTCACCACCAAGAGTGGCTTCAGTATCTGTAGTCGGGGTGTGGGCAGAGGAGACTGCGACCTCGGGCACAGAAGACACCTCCAATGAAGTGTCGTCGGTAGGCAGGGGCTGCGTAGGCGCCTCACTGAGAACCGGACCACCTGTAGTCGGCTTTGGCGTGGTGTTAGTAGAGGCCGCGGACCTCGTGTGTCTGTCCTTATCTTTGCGTTTTTTTAGACAAAACTGGAGTCTGAGTATCCGACGACATAATAGTTAAATTTTTTGCCAAAATAGTGCTGGGCGAACTCCGCCTGACGCTTAATTGTGCGTTTGTTGAATGTAGCACAAAAATGACAGACCGAGACGTCGTGGTCTGGGCCTAAGCAAGGAATGCAGAGGGAATGAAAATCCTTATGCGGTATTTGCTTCCCACATGAAATACAATTATTAACTTTGTCTGACATCGGTCTGAGGCAAGAAAAGTTTCCCCAATGGGGTACTTAGCTTTCAAGAAGGCTTCGGTTGCAAAATTTTCGTAATTTCAGGAGCTGGCCGACCGGCACTTGCGAACTGCTTCTGCTTCGGGCACCGCACGGTAAGAAAGACTGGAGAAAATGGCGTCGGCTGGTTCTTTTGTACCCCTGTTGCACTGACGTCAGGGAAGAGGCGACAACAACTGACGCCGGACCTAGACTTTGGAATTCGGCCGACTGAGGACCCGCCTGACAGCAAGAGAACCCATCTGTTATGACTGCAGCTATATGCACAATGAACATCTACTGTCTTCAGGGACTTTATAGAACCTAACGACAAGCCAAGAACCAAAACCACCACCAAAACGAAAATAGTTCAGTTAAGCTGCCACAAACACCAAGGGACCACAAGTAGAACCACCAAAAGATTTTAATAAAACTGAGCACTTTCATCAATTATCCAGACTTCTTCAGAGCTGTACATAAACTAGGTGAAATCTTCAATACACAAATCAGTATCAAATCACATGACCAAACATCCTTGGTATTGGATTCACCCTTCCACCTTGACCTCTTGTAGCTTTCTGATAGATTTGGGCTTGAGCTATTGGAACTGCTGGTCAAATACAACCAGAAAGAAATAGATGGCCTTATAACTGAGGCCAACAAACTAAATGACTTGATAACAGGGGACCTCATCTTTGAGCAGCGTCTTGGGTGTTATAATAATATATTTAGAGATGGACAAGGAGATTTCTCATATATACCAAAAAAAAAAATTAAAATTAAACGGGATTGAGACGAACACTACAAGGGGCTTGCTTACCCAAAGCCACCCAGGTCGCACAGGAACAAGGAAAACAAGCAGCCTGTTAATCCAATAGGACAGCATGAAAGAGGTGAATTAGAGGATGACAACCCCGCCCAATCAAAAAATGGGTAGTAAGACGGTCCAAAAGACAATGGAACAAGACCTAGTTTACATACAACTCTAAAGAAGTCTGGTAATTATTGAAGAAAGCGCTCAGTTTTATTAAAATATTTTGGTGGTTCTGCTTGTGGTCCCTTTGCATTTGTAACAGTTTGACTGGACCTTACAGAACTGGTCTGGCCTTTTAGGAACAGGAGGCTGGAGTCGGGGCTTTTTGATGCTGCACAAAAGGAATCTTGGAAAGCTGGCAAAACAGGTGTAATGGCTGAAGGAGCAGGAGAATCTATTTGCAAGAGGTTGTAGTACTTCTTTTGTACTTCTGAAACCTGAGAACTTTCCCACTTGAAAAATTCCCTCATTCTCGAAATGGTTTCTCCAAATGTAGTATTCTCTTCAAGAGAATCTTTGCCATTGGATTCAACTTCAGGAGAGGCAGAACTCTGAGACGAGTAGGCCAGGGAGTCATCTGAAGATTCATCTTCCTCAGAGGCCTCTTTGCTCAGCAGATGTACTCCTAGCTGGAGGGGAAATGGGAGGTGCTGGAGTACACGGCTGCAAAGTAGAAGGTCCGAGTGCCAGAAGGGCATTCAAAATCCCTTGGAGAAAAAGCTTGCCAGTCTGGGGAAGGCTTCTGAATGAGACAAACACATTTGTCTCAAGAGGAAATGCAAACAGAAAGTCTCAGCCCTAGGCTGGGATGGAAGGGCCGATGTAGGCCTAGACTCAGGAAAAAAAGTCAATGGCAGGGGCAAGAGAGGTAGTACAAGGAATGTTAGAAGGAGCGAGCTGTGGTTCCCCCTTACTGTCCATAACTGATGTCTGATATACCTCTATGGACATGTTAAAGGAACCCTCCCTAACAGCTTCTAAAAAGTCAGTACACACCAGAGGAGAAGGATCACACACTGTACATACCTCCGGGTCTTCAATCAGCCTCAAGAGGGACATTCAGGATCAGAGGTGCAGCTGAAGATTCAGGCCTCATGTTTTTCACTTTTTTTCTTTGGAGGCTCACCCGACGGACCTGGAACACCTTCCATGCCTAATGTTAGTCGCTTTACTCTCCGGTTTTCAAGATATATATTAAGGGCAGACAGACGACTACGAAACATTTTAGGGATGAACACCACACAGATGGCACAGGCCTTGAAATAGTGATCAGAGCCCAAACAGAAAATACATTGGTTGTCAGTGTGGAATCTGTCTTCCACAGTACCACCTGACCTTCTTGAAAGACGCTAACCTCAAACACATGCAGAAGCAAAAGCGTAATAAAGATTTTCCCCAACGGGGCACTTATCTGAGTAGCAGAAAACTTTTGGTGATCGGTCGTTTGGACTGGCGGCAGAGAAATTCTCAGGATGGTATGTGCAGACGGCAGCTGTTCTATGTGCAAAGTCACATGTACCTTGCAGTGGCTTAAGTCTTTGGTATATTGGCAGGACATTTGGGTAGCCTAGGGCAGGGATCTCCCTCATGTTATGAATTCTGCAACATGGGAATAGGACATTGGCTACTGCAACAGTGATAACTGAACTACTGTTAAGCTTACACAATTTTACTAGGTTCATCACCTGATCAAGGATGCACTAGCCTTCGCTACACGGATAGAATACCAGTTTAAGGTTCGGGAGGACTAAGGATTAGCCCAGGAGCTCCCAAAGAATTATCATAGCAAAGCCCGCTTTAGAACAGAAAAAGGAATCTAGTTTTAGTGCTTTGTACATGAATGTAGAGAGGACCAAGCTGCTACCTGTACAACACTCAAGTCCCCTTTCTAAAAACCCAATTACCTAGTATAACTGTGCCTTGACCTTGCCAGGAATTGACACATTATGGTGAGAATAAGAAAATGGAGCTAACAAGGGGACAACCATTTGTAATTATTTAACTTCATCGCAGGCAGTCTTCTTTCACCTTCCTACAAAATGAATAACTGATCAAAATTTTGTGAAGGTTTCAGTCCTGTCAAGACAGTATCAGACTTGTCTGTGGACATTCAGAATATGAAAAATCATCTCCCCCCTCATGTTTAGGTTGTGGAAAGCAGTCAGTGCGATGCATAGTTTGGCATGAAGTAAGGATACCACATTTAGGCAAAGAAAGTACTAGATCCAAGAAACCTATCTATGTAAATTTATTGAAGTTTGAGAGCCTGCAAGTCCAAACATTCATCTTGCACAAATCACAGCAATCAGCAAAACAGTCTCCACATCCAGTTCCTCAAATAAACCTAAGATGCTAGTTCATATGGAACAAGAGTTAATTATTTCAAAACAAAAGTAAGATCAGAGAGAGAAACTACTGTTTTTTTCTTCAGGTGGATGGGTATGAAGAACCATTTTCAAAAATGTATTGATGTCTGAATACATTAAAAAAGGGGGATCCAAGGGCAGGCATACTGAAATGGCAGAAAAAAAATGAACCTTGATACACACTTAAAGACAGCGAAAAACTCAATACTGTAGAACCAGAAAAATATTAGCCTTAAAACGGTCTTAGTATAGCAACTGGGGGTGGGGACTTGACAATATAGGACTGCCTAGAACCTGGTTTTCTTTGCTTCCTTTAATACCTACTGCATGTCCTCAGAAGATATTTTAATAACCTTTTAGGCACTTAAAACTACAGCTTGAATCTAACTGCCTGGATATCAAAAAATTCCAGTCTTGAGAGAGTGGGTCCAATTTGTGAGAAAGCTTGGCCTTGCTTTCCAGGCCTGACTGTGAGAAGTCCTGGGGAAGAATGTTGCTAATTTGTTGTGCATGAATGCAAATGTAGCAGAGGTGTTCTCCACAGCTAGATAAATCCTGGATGACTACCTTCAGTTTCTATTTCTGAGGTTTTGTCCTGGTCCTGCTCAGTCAGTCTGAAGCAATGTTTTGCTCTGAAAGAACACAAGGTGTTTACAGGGTGAAACTGCACCGAATAGCTATATCCCTGGCTACCATAGCTAGCCTGCCCACAGGGAACAGCAATGTGACACTGTCAAATTGCAATGTTCCTCAGGACCACAAACTGAGGTAATTTATAACTGCCAACATCTTGAGTTTTGGTCTGCACCCCCCCCCCCCAAAAGACATCACACTTTTACCCCAAAAGCATGATTCCCCATGCAAAGTCAAATACATCTGTTATAGACTGTATTCAAGATGGAAGACAGAATGAAGTCCTGGATTCAGATAAAAATGATCTCTGTCAAAGCAGTACCCTCTACAAAAGCTAAAACTGGAATTTGAAATATTATGAGCATACAGATTTTAGGTACAACAGAATCACTTGTGGACTCTGAATAGAAGAATGAGAACCAGATGCCATGAATCCTAGCTTGAAAAATGCCCTTGCTGAACTTCTGGATTGAGTGAAAAAACTTGAGATCTAGATCTACATCAGTTATCTGCTCGCAGGTAGCCCCCAGTCGGCCTGATTATCAAAGTCTTGGGTCCTGCGTCGGTTGCGGTCTCATCTTCCATGACATCAGGTAGCCAGGGGTATATAAAGCATGCAGCCAACGTCATTACATCAGTTTTTCTTGCCCCACATGTCAGGTGCCCCCATAATGGGAAGCAATAATATAAAAGGTTACTCCTCCAACAAAAAGCAAATACACCAGAAAGCTTTAAGCATAGCAAGCAAGAATAAAGGTATAGTTAATAGAAGTCAGGGGGCTGGAGAAAGGGTAACCAGGGCTGCAGTGAATACACCAACATCTACATTTAGCAGTTAATACACCAACATCTACATTTATGGTAAGTGTACACAACCGTACTATGTTCTTCGTGTTTCACTGTTGCAGTCATTACATTTGGGTAGCTTCCCAAAGCTAAGGAAGGGAAGAGGCAGTTAGATAGCATAAGGATCGGCTATAAGGCCCTGCAAGACTGCAGCGGATACCAGCTCTGGATTTAGAAAAAATTGGCAAGTGGTAATGCTTGGTGAAGGTATGTACAGAACTTCAGATAGCAGCTTCTAGGATGTCCCTGGTAGGGACACCTCTGAGAAAGGCAGATGCAGTTCTGGTTGAATGTGGTCTTATCCCCTGTGGGGGTAGGTTTTCCATGATGCCTATAGTAAAAATGAATGCAATGGCCTATCCACTTAGAAATGGTTTGCTTTGAAATAGCCTTCCACTCTGCCCCTGCAGCAAAAGCAACCAAGCAGCTGTACAGACTTCCTGAGAGGCTTAGTCCTGTCCAAGTAAAATCTAAGTTGTCTGTGCCCATCCAAGGAGTGCAGTATTCATTCCCCTTCGTTCTGTGGAATACAAAAGAAGGTTGGCAAATGAATGGACCGATTATGCCCAAGGTGGTATCCAGTGTGGCCCTTAAAGGAGGGACTGGTCCTGAGGGACACCCTATCCGCATGAAAGATGATGAAAGGCTCCACTGCCATGAGGGGCTGTAATTCAGACACCCTTCTTGCTGAAGTGATGGCTAGAAGGATGTCCGTTTTCCAAGAAAAGAATTTCAACTCTGCATTTGCAGCTGCCTCAAAAGGAGGCAGAGTGAGTTTTTCCAATACAAAGTCAAGGTCCCAGGCAGGAGTAGGGGCTCTCCTGGGTGGTCTTAAGTTTTTGGCCCCTCTGAGGAATTGCTTTAGCAGTGGATGAGAGAAGAGGGGTGGCTCTGTATTCTAATGAACAGAGATGGCGGAGGCATGAATTTTGATGAAAGAAAAAGAAGCATCTCTGTTAAATATTGAATGAGCAGTAAAATGGGCACTACAGTTGTGTCCATCCCGTGTGTTTGGTTCCAGGAACAGAATCTCTTCCATTTTTCAGCATAGGATTTTCAAGTAATAGGCCTCCTTGCCTCCAAAATGACATCCATCACTTGTTTACTGAGGAAGGGGTAAAGGAGAGATCATGTAATGTAGCCTGCAAGGTTCAGGGTTTGAAGCTGTGGGTGCAGAATCTGGCCCTCCTGGGACAGCAGGGCAGGGGTGTGAGGCAGGTGTCTGGCCCTCCTGGGACAGCAGGGCAGGGGTGTGAGGCAGGTGCCATGGTTCCAGAAGTGACACTGCGCAAGATGGGGTACCAGTGTTGGCGTGGCCAGTCTGGTGCAATAAGTATTGCCCTTAGTTTGTCCTGTTTAATCTTTAGTAGCACTTTGGAGAGGAGAGGTAGAAGGGGAAAGGCAAACTGATTAGATATTTTTTTTCCAGCTGAAGGACAGGGCATCCATTTTCCAAGCTTGTCTGTGGGAAAGTCCTTGTGCAAAATTTGTCCAATTGGTAGTTCTGAGGGGAGGCAAACCGGTCTCTCTCTGGGCACCCCCATTTGATTCTCAAAAGGTTGACTATCTTTGGTTCCAGTTTCCACTCGTGTGGGACCATGAGATTTCTGCTTAGGTCATCTCCCAGTGTATTTAGCTTGCCTGACAGGAATTGAGCTTGTAGGTGCACTTGGTAGCTCAAGGCTGTGTTCGACAGAGCCATGGCTAGTCTGCAGAGGGGGTATGTGTTGTCAGTCTTTACCAATAATTGTCCTGGAAGAATGTGGTCCTTGAAGGCTGTCAGAGCATTCTGTACAGCTAACATTTCTTTTTGATTGATATGCAGGTGCATTTGACACTGGCTCTATTTGCCCTGAATGCACCGCCCTACCAGGTGAGCCCCCGAATGCATAGTCGGATGAGTCTGTTAGGGTTTGGGCGGCGGGGGGTAGAGTGAATGGCAGTCCCTTGTTTTGGTGGCAGGCCTCTGCTCACCAAAGGAACTCTGTCTGTAGACAAGGTATGATAGAAAATCATGGAGTCTAGGTCCTGAGAATGTTGGCACCATAGGCTTTTTAGATACCATTGTAGTTGCCTCGTATACCGTCTTGCATACGGAATTAGTAGAATGCAAGATGCCATGAACCCCAGGGCTTGCAATATTGTCCTTGCAGACAGCTGGGTCTTTGTGGCCAGTAGTTTGAAGTAGGCTGTCAAATTAACTGGTTTCTCTAGCATGAGGTATGCCATCTGGGAAGTTGTATTCAAGCTTGCTCCCAGGAATACAATTTGTTGGCAAGGTACTAGATGTGATTTCTTTTAGTTTGTGGTGCACCCCAGAGAAGTTAGTAATTTCTTTAGACATGTCAGATGATTTAATAGTATGCTCAGCCTTTCTGCCCGAATTAGACAATCATCCAGGTATGGGTATATTTTAATATTTCTTTGCCTGCAAAATGCAATGACTGGAGCTAGGCACTTTGTGAATACCCAGAGTGCAGTAGATAAGCCAAAGAGCAGTGCAGAGAATTGATCGTGCATGTAGCCTGCTCTGAAGCGTAGGTATCTTCTGCAAGATTCCCTTATTGGGATGTGCAGGTATGCTTCCTTTAAATACAGTGTTACCAACCAGGCAGTTTTGCCTAGCATAGGAAGCAGCTGATGAAGAGTTAGCATTCTGAATTTTAGGCTTACCAAAGAAGTGTTTAGGATAAACAGATCCAAGATAGAACGCCAGGAATAGTCTTTTCTGGGTACCAGGAAAAGTCTTGAGTAGAAGCCTTGCCCCCATTCTTTTTCTGGGACAGGTTGAACAGCCCTGATGCTTAGGAGAGAGAGAAAACTTGCTTTTGAGCCTCTGCCCACTGATTTGGGGGTAGGCCAGGCCAACCGTTTGGGATTGGGTAAGGAGTGGAAGTGGAATCTGTACCCTTGGGAAACTATATTTAAAACCCATTTGTCTTGGAAAATGAGTTACCAGTTTTTTTTGCATGCAGGGCAATCTTTCCCCCTAAAGGAACAGTCAGCTGGGCAGGGCTTGGAAGGTGTAAAGCTAAGTCATTGTGACAGTTTACCATGGGGGGTGTCTTATTACTGCCAGCTTTGGAAGTGGGAGCCCCCTACTGCTTAGGCCTGTGAGTACCTTGGAACTGAAGCCTGGGTGTTCTGCTGGTTCTGGGTTTGGAATAAGAAGGCCTGGAAGAGGCAGGAAAGGACCAATTCTTAAAAGGCCAATGCCTACTAAATCTGGGAGGTTGTACTTGCAAGAAATCTTAAACAGTTTGCATAGATTTAGCTTTTTTCTCCATCTTTTTAAGTACTTCTTCTGCTTTGTTGCCAAACAGGTGGTCTTGGTTTAAGGGAGCATCCAGTAATTTAGCTTTAACATGATCTGGCAAAGATAGCTCCTTAAGTCAAGCATGTCTTCTAAGTACAGACCCAGTGACAGCAGCCCTGCAAGATGCCTCTAATGAATCAAAACCATATTGCAAAGTATGTTTTCCAACTTGTTCAGCAGAATGCATTAAATCCTGTAATTCTTTATTTTCAGCACAATCAGGAATCATCATTTTCTGTTTAAGCAATCCAATAATATGCTGCTGATACATTAACATATGAAACTGGCAAGTTAAGGCCTTAATGGCAAAAGTTGCAGAAGTGTATACCTTCTTACCCCATCGGTCCAGGGCCCTGGAATCTCTATCAGTAGGGGTAGGGTTTTTTGGCAGTAGTAGCCTTAATGCCTTTGGACCCCTAAGAAATGGTCTCAGGATTCTTAAAGAGGAACTTGTGAGAGTTAGGAACTCTGCAATACTTGTCAGGTTTCCTGGGAGCTGAGGGTAAAGTGTCAGGGGCCAGGCTAGATTCAGAGAAGGCATCATCTACAATGTCCAGTATAGGAGGTATAGCTAAAGGCCTGTTTTGAGGTAGGAGTAAGAAGTCCCTAAGCCTCTTTTTGAAGTCAGAGAAATCCTGGCTTTCCCAGCAGAAATGCTCCCCAAGGGTATGCAAGGTTTCACCAAAAGAGAAATCCTCCGGAGGGGAAGCAGAGGGAATGGAGTCATCTGCATCGGAATCCTCACAGGTAGATAAGGGCAACTCCTGGTCATCAGAGAAAACAAATAATTCCTGATCAGAAGAATCAGAAGGAAAATCAGTTCTAGGTCTTAGAGGGAGAAGAGTGGCTTCCCCTAAGGTCTTCAGCCATTCTTATTTATTTTTTAGCCATAGGGGCCTGACCATGCGGTCTGGGCGTCTGTTTTCTAGGCATGGCTAGAGTTTTAGGCCTTGAAGAAGATGGCCCCAGTTTTTAATATGAAAGTCAGTAGGCCTGAATACACCCTCAGAAGCCGGTGCCTGCACTGTGGCTCTGGACCCATCGAAAGTAGACATCTGCAGGTTGCACAGTCGAAGAAGCATCTTGCGGCATACCGGACTCCGAATGGGTCTCGGTAGAGGACTGAGAATCTGAAGTAGCGGGTATCAGGGGCTGCGAAAGGGCCTCACTGAGTACTGGCGAACTGGCAACTAGCTTAGGAGAAGCGTCGTCCGCAGCTTTGGACCTATGCGGTCTGTCTTTATCTTTGCGTTTTTTTGGAATGTCTGTAGTCGGGTGGCTTACTGAAGCCATTTCTGGATAACTGAACACAGTACCAAAATAAGCGTCGGCTGCATGCTTTATACCCCTGACTACTTCACGTCATGGAAGATGAGAGCAACAGACGCAGGACCCAAGACTTTGATAATCAGGCCGACTGAGAGCTACCTGCAAGCAGATAACCCAAATGCAATGACTGCAACAGTGAAACACAAAGAGCAAGAAGTTATGTACTCACCATAACGTTCAATGTATGTAGTCCATCTTGCCTCATATTCTTACCCGTGGGTTCAGAGCCGATATTCGGCTCAGACTCTGCCAAAATTTTCTAGCTCGAAGTCTTTCCATTGGCTGGGCTAAGATGGTATCCCATGCTGCATTGCTCTATATTCCCAGATCTAGTTTGCTGCGAACACCAACAGTCATACTTCATGCATAACAACATCCAAGGAAAGGAAGAACAAACCAAGAGTGAATGGAGCTCTGAAAACCAGTCCTAACCTCCAGATCCTCCAGGAAGGGGGAAGGTGGGGGGGGGGGTAATGCACAACTTCTTGATGTTTAGTCCAATCTCGCCTACATTCATACCCGTGGGGCAGCATCCTCAGCACCTAAATCCTGGGAGGCTCAGTGGAAAATACTCCTGAGCACTGTGGAACCAAAGGAAGACCTGCCCCTAGATACCATGTCCAACTTGTAATGAGTAACAAAAGTGTGAGGAGATGTCCAAGTAGCCGCAGCACAAATATCATCCATAGACAATCTAGTCTGATAGGCTGTAGATGTAGATACAGACAGAGTAGAGTGAGCCTTGACCGGGAACGCTAGATCTTTACCCCCTGAAGAATAAATGAAATAGATGCAACTGGATATCCTGCAACTGGATATCCACCTGGACAAAGTGATTTTGAGACAGGAGACCCAATTCTGTTTTCAGAAAAGGAAAAACAACTGATAAAATTTTCGGAGATCTTTGGTTCTGTGCAGATAAAAACATAATTGTACATCCAACTGATGAAATTTAAATTCTGCCTTGTTTGAGAACTGGGGAAAAAACACTGGCAACTCAATAGATTAAGATTAGTGATAGACGCCACTTTGGGAAGAAAGGAAGGGTTCGGTCTGAGCGAAACCCTGTCCTTATGAAAAATCAAATATGAGGGTTTTATAGAAAGAGCTTGAATCTCTGAAACGCGTCTGGCTGATGTGATGGCTACAAAAAAGACGGTCTTCCAGGTCAAGAATTTTAAATCACAAGTAGCTGCAGGTTCAAAGGGTGGTGAAGTAAGAGCCTGTAGAAAAAAAAGTTTAAATCCCCAGGCAAACCCAGCCACTGGGGATGCACAAGCCAATGCATTTCTTTGTGCCGGTCCCAAGCCCGGATAAATGGGGAGGGTTGCATCAGGAAGGGCATCTGATGTAAAACATCGCCAAATAGTTTCATGTGGACACCAGTTAATATTTCCATACCGGATCGGTAGAGGCCCGGGTTAACAACGACCGCCACCAGTACTGTTAGCCAACAGGGTGCTGGCGGAAATTGAGCTACTGTTGGCCGAAGGAGGAGAAGAGGTAGAAGGCATGGCCGAAGGCAGGAAGAGAGGAGAAAGGCTAGGACTGTGGTAGTGAGGGTCGGAACTTTGAATGTTGGCAGTATGACTGATATGGGGAGAGAGCTAGCTGATATGATGGACAGAAGGAAGGTTGGCATATTGTGTGTGCAAGAGACCAGATGGAAGGGGAGTAAGGCTAGGTGTAACGGAGGTGGGTTTAAATTGTTTTACCATGGTGTGGTTGGCAGGAGAAATGGCGTAGGAGTTATTCTGAAGGAACAGTATTCTAAGAGTGTTTTGGAGGTGAAGAGTGTCGGATAGAGTGATGTTTATGAAGCTGGAAATTGATGGTGTAATGATGAATGTTGTTAGTGCACATGCTCCACAAGTTGGGTGCGCAATGGATGAGAAAGAAACATTTTGGAGTGAATTGGATGAAGTGGTGATGACTGTACCAAAGGGTGAGAGTGGTGATTGGAGCAGATTTCGATGGGCATGTGGGTGAAGGGAACAGGATGACGTTGGTGATCAGGAAGAGGAGTTTGAGGGCAGCACCAAGGATCAAACGGTGGAAATTGAAAAAGGGCAATTGTGACGTGAAGTTCAGGGATGAGTTAAGACCGGCACTGTGTGGCAGTGAAGAGTTGCCAAATAGCTGGGTAACTACAGCAGAGCTAGTAAGAAAGACGGCTAGAAAGGTGCTTGGTATGACATCTGGACACAGAAGAAGGACGGCAAGGAGACATGGTGGGGAAAATGTGGAAGTACAGGAGAGTATACAGAGAAAGAGGTTGGCAAAGAAAAAGTGGGATTGTCAGAGAGATTAAGAAAGTAGACAGAAGTATAAGGAGATGAGGTGCATGGCAAAGGCAGAGGTGGCAAAGGCTAACGATAAGGCATATGAATACCGATTGGCTAGACAGAGGGACCGAGCTAGGAACGATGTGCAGCAGGTAAGGGTGATAAAGAATAAGGAGGGAAACATACTCACAAGCGAGGAGAGTGTGTTGAAGAGATGGAAAGAGTACTTTGAGGGGTTGATGAATGAAGAGAATGAGAGGGAGAGAAGGTTGGATGATGTAGGGATAGTGAATCATGTAAGTACAATCAATTAGCAAAGAGGAAGTAAGGATAGCTATGAAGAGGATGAAGAATGGAAAGGCTGTTGGCCCAGATGACATACCTGTGGAAGCATGGAGGTGTTTAGGTGAAATGGCAGTGGAGTTTTTCACCAGATTGTTTAATGAAATCTTGGAAAGTGAGAGGATGCCTGAGGAATGGAGAAAGTGTTTTGGTACCGAATTTTAAGAATAAGGGTGATGTGCAGAGCTGTAGTAACTACAGAGGGATTAAACTGATCAGTCACAGCAGGAAGTTATGGGAAAGAGTAGTGGAAGCTAGGTTAAGAAGGGACGTGATGATTAGTGATCAGCAGTATGGTTTCATGCCGGGAAAGAGCACTACAGATGCGATGTTTGCTCTGAGAGTGTTGATGGAGAAGTACAGAGAATGTCAGAAGGAGTTGCATTGTGTTTTTGTAGACTTAAAGAAAACATATGAAAGAGTGCCTAGAGAGGAGTTGTGGTATTGTATGAGGAAGTCAGGAGTGTCAGAGAAGTATGTAAGAGTGGTACAGGATATGTACGAAGGTAGTGTGACAACGGTGAGGTCTGCTGTGGGAGTGACGGATGCGTTTAAGGTGGAGGTGGGGTTACATCAAGGATCTGCTCCGAGCCCTTTCTTATTTGCAATCGTGATGGACAGGTTGACGGACAAGATCAGACAGGAGTCCCCGTGGACTACGATGTTTGCAGATGACATTGTGATCTGTAGTAAGAGTAGGGGAACAGGTGGAGGAGACCCTGGAAAGATGGAGATATGCTCTAGAGAGGAGGAATGAAGGTCAGCAGGACTAAGAAAGAATATATGTGTGTGAATGAGAGAGAGGATAGAGGAATGGTGAGGATGCAAGGAGTAGAGCTGGCTAATGTGGATGAGTTTAAATACTTAGGGTCAATAGTTCAGAGTAACGGTGAGTGTGGAAGAGAGGTGAAGAAGGGAGTACAGGCAGGATGGAGTGGGTGGAGAAGAGTGTCAGGAGTGATTTGTGACAGACAAGTACCTGTAAGACTGAAAGGGATGGTCTACAAGAGGGTAGTGAGACCAGCTATGTTATATGGGTTGGAGACAGTGGCACTAACAAAAAGGCAGGAGTTTGAGCTGGATGTGGCAGAGTTAAAGATGTTAAGATTTGCACTGGGTGTGACGAGGGTGGACAGGAGTAGGAATAAGTATATTAGAGGGTCAGCCCAGGTTGGAAGGTTTGGAGACAAAGCCAGAGAGGCAAGATTACGTTGGTTTGGACATGTGCTGAGGAGGGATGCTGAGTATATTGGGAAAAAGATGCCAACGATGAAGCTACCAGGTAACAGGAAAAGAGGAAGGCCTAAGATGAGTTTTATGGATGTGGTGAGAGAGGACATGGAGGTGGTTGGTGTGAGAGCAAGATGCAGAGGACAGGAATAAATGTAAACAGGTGATCCACTGTGGCGAGCCCTAACAGGAACAGCCGAAAGAAGATGATGATTTGGCATTGAGGGGGCTGGCAAAAAGGTCACAGCAAGGCTGACCCCACCTGTGGAAGATCCGTTCTGCAACTAGAAGGTTCAGGGACCACGCGCAAGGCATCAGAATAGCTTTGCTTAGCCTGTCTGCGATCACGTTGGACTTCCCCGGAATGTGCGTTGCCACCAGAAAACGTTGGGAAGACACTGCCCACTGCCACACTCGCATGGCCTCTCTGCACAAGGGATATGACTTGGTTCCTCCCTGCTTGTTCAGATACCACACCACTAACATTGTCCGAGTGCATTGCAATAGTCCCGAGAGGGAGAAAGCCCTGGAGTGCCTGCATGTCTGGTCATCCCCATTTCTTTGTTATCATGCTGAAGACTTGTGGATCCAGTTTCCACTCGTGGGGATCCGTAATGTTTCTGCTTAGTTCGTCTGCCAGAGTATTTTTCTTTCCTGGCAGGAATTGTGCTTGCAGATGTACTTGATAAGTCAATGCTGTGTCCCACAAAGTCATGGCTTGTCTGCAGAGGAGGTAGGAATGTGTGCCTCCCTGTTTGTTTATGTACCATATGACTGTAGTATTGTCCGTCATTAGTAGTTGTCCTGGATGAAGAAGGTCCTTGAAAGCTGTCAGGGCATTCTGAACAGCTAGCATCTCTTTTTGTTTGATATGAAGATGCATTTGGCTTGAGGGCCATGTGCCCTGAATACATTTTCCTGCCATGTGGGCCCCCCCAGGCATAATCTGAAGCATCTGTTATTGACTGTCTGGCTGCGGGTTGGTTGAATGGCTGTCCCTTGTTGAGGTGAAGTACAGTTGTGTACACTTACCATAAATGTAGATGTTAGAGTGTCTTCACTGTTGCAGTCATGACTGTAGGGTTCAGACCTGCCGGCAGGCAGTCCTCGGTCTGCCAGAATCCCAAAGTCTGGGTCCGGCGTCGGCTGCTCAGCCACGCTCCCTGACGTCAGAGCGCCAGGAGTACAAAGCTGACAGCCGACACCATGTTCTCCAGTTTTTCTTGCCCCAGATGTCATGTGTTACAAAATGAATAAAATCCCATACCCCTTGCAAATACACCTCAGAAGAAGGGTGAAAAAGGGAACCACACAAAAGAAAAAAATAAGAGGGGACAGGAGGGAGGGAAACCCAGACTGCAACAGTGAAGACACTCGAACATCTACATTTATGTTAAGTGTAGTACACAACTGTACTATGTTCATCGTGTTTCACTGTTGCAGTCATGACTGTAGGGTTGAATCCCAAAGCAGAATAAAAGGGAGGTGGTCATAAAGTAGAGGGGGCGGCTAAAAGGCCCTGGAAGACTGCAGAAGCAAAGCCTGCCCTAGACTTAGAGTAGAGAGGTAGATTGTAGTGCTTAGAAAAAGTATGCACTGAACTCCAAGTTGCAGCTTCCAAAATGTCCTTGGTAGGAACTCCCCTGAGGAAGGCAGCTGAAGTGGCAGCCGCTCTGGTAGAGTGAGTCCTTATACTCCCTAGGATTTGCTTTCCATGGTGTGAATAGCAAAATCTGATTCCATGAGCAATCCATTTAGAAATGGTCCGTTTTGAAATAGCTTTACATTGGGAACTTGAAGCATAAGAAACAAACAATTGCTCTGATTTCCTGATGTCCTTGGTTCTGTCCAGGTAAAAATGTAGTCGTCTGTGTACATCCAAGGAATGCAAGATCCTTTCCCCCTTATTTTGAGGAGTGGGGAAAAAAGTTGGCAAGTGAATAGTTTGATTTAAAGCCACTTTGGAAACCACCTTAGGCATGAAAGTAGGATTAGTCCTTAAAGACACCCTGTCTTGATGAAAAATAATATAAGGTTCCACAGCCATGAGAGCTTGCAAGTCTGAAACTCTCCTGGCAGAGGTCAGAGCTAACAGGATGGCTGTCTTCCAAGATAAAAACTTGATGTCAGATGTGGCAGCAGGCTCAAAAGGAGTTAAGGTGAGTTTTTCCAAAACATAGTTGAGATCCCAAGCAGGAATGAGTGGAGATCTAGGGGGCCTTAAGTTCTTAACTCCTCTGAGAAACTTGTCTCATGAGCTGCTGGGAAAAGATTGGAGGGTCTGTATTATAATGAGCAGAAATAGCAGAGGCATGTACCTTTATGGAAGAGAGAGACCCTTATGTAAGAGGTCTGTCAGGTAAAGTAAAATCAGAGGAATGTTAGGAATAAGAGGATCTGAATCCTGAGCCTGCATCCAGGAACAAAATCTTTTCCATTTTCCTGCATAAGATTTTCTAGTGCTAGGACGTCTGGCTTCTAAAATGACATCCATAACCTGCTTGGGTAGGAGAGAATGAATCCTAGACCCTGAATTAACCAGGCAGCCAGGCTGAGAGTTTTGACATGGGAGTGCAGACCCTGACCCTGGTGTTGGGACAGAAGGTTCGGAGTCTGTGGTAAAACCCAAGGGGGCTCCAGACAAAGGTTTTTCAGTGTTGGGTACCAAAACTGTCGAGGCCAATTTGGGGCCAGCAAGATTATCATCTTGGGCTTGTCCTGTTTGATCTTTAATAATACCCGTGGAAGAAGAGGTAGAGGCGGGAAGGCATACCCAGAGAGGTTTCTCCAACTGAATGATAGTGCATCCACTTTCCAAGCTAGTTCGTGGAATGTCATGGTGCAAAAAATCTGTAGTTGATGATTGAGGTGGGATGCAAAGAGGTCTATGAGGACATCCCCAGACTGCTGTAATCTTGAATATTTCGGTGTCCAGCATCCATTCGTGTGGGTCAGACAGGTTTCTGCTCAGACTGTCTGCCAGGAAGTTTTGCTTCCCTGGTAGAAACTGAGCTTGAAGGTCCAGTTTGCAAGCTAGAGCTGTGTTCCATAGATTCATGGCTAGTCTGCAAAGGGGATAGGAATGAGATCCCCCTTGCTTGTTTATGTACCACATAACTGTGGTGTTGTCTGTCTGTATCAGTAGTTGTCCTGGTTGTAGAAGATTCCTGAAGGCCAATAGAGCTTTCTGAACGGCTAACATTTCCTTTAAATTGATATGCAGGTGCTTCTGATCCTTTGTCCAAAGGCCCTGCAGACAGTTGCCCTGAAAATGAGCTCCCCATGCATAATCTGAGGCGTCCGTGGTTAGTATCCGAGTGGCTGGAGGCAGACTGAAGGGTTTTCCTTTGTTTAGAGTACATGCCTCGGACCACCAAAGGAATTCCTTCTGAAGACAAGGCAGGACGGTGATCTGTACGTCTAAACTGTGGCAATGCTGAGACCATACACTTTTTAGGTACCACTGTATTTTCCTCATATGCAGTCTTGCATATGGTAAGAGAAGGAATGCAGGAGGCCATGTAACCCAAAGCCTGCAGGAATTTCCTTGCAGATAGACGAGTTAATGTTGCCAAGGTTTTGAAAGTTGAAGCCAGCTGTAATTGTTTTTCGTATGTCAGAAATGCCATCTGGGTTGTTGTGTTTAGAAAAGCACCCAGAAAAATCATCTGTTGTGAGGGTGTCAAATTTGACTTTGTGTACAGTGAATCCCAGGAACTTGAAAAGATTCTGAACAAATTCTAGATGCTGGAGTAAGACATCCTTGCTGTCTGCCTGAATAAGACAGTCGTCCAGATAAGGGTAAATTTGAATTCCCTTGAGTCTGCAATAAGCTACTACTGGAGCCAGGCATTTGGTGAAGACCCTGGGCGCAGTAGACAATCCAAAGGGCAGCGCAGAGAATTTATAGTGCCTCGATCCGGCCTTGAACCCGAGGTATTTTCTGCATTCCTGCCTGATGGAAATGTGTAAATATGCCTCCTTTAAATCCAAAGTTACCATCCATGCATTTTTGGTCCGCATTGGAAGTAGCGGCTGTAGAATAAGCATCTTGAATTTTGGTATCTCGAGAAAAGTGTTCAAGACTGACAGATCCAGAAAGGGTCTCCATGAATTTTGCTTTCTGGGGACTAGAAAGAGCCTTGAGTAAAAACCTTGTCCCATCTCTGAAAGTGGAACCAGTTCTATGGCTTTCATAGCCAAGAGAGCTTCCACTTAGGCCTCTAACCATTGATGTTTTGGAAGATCTGGTCATCCGCTTGGTCTTGGTAGGGTATGAAAATGGAATTTGTAACCTCTTGAAACCACATCCAGAACCCACTTGTCTTGGGTTATACGAGTCCAATTTAGGTGAAAAAGAGAAAGTTTTCCTCTGAGAGGGGCTTCCAGGCAAGAAGTTCCTGCAGCCCAACAGAGGGAGTCATTGAGTCTGTTTTCTATGAGCTTGTGACCTGTCCTCTCCTCCCCTAGGGGTGGAAGCAGTCCATTGTCTTGGTCTATAAGAGGCTTGCGTTTGAGGCCTTCCTCGGGAGCATCTGTATCTACCCCTCTGATGCCTGTCTGAATTGGGAAAGGACCAATTTTTAGTAGGCCAATTCCTATTAAATCTGGGTGGCTGTACTTGTAAGAAATCTGTTTGCATGGATTTTGCCTTGTCCTCCATCTTCTTTATCACCTCTTCAGCTTTAGATCCAAACAAAACATTATGCTGAACAGGAGCATCCAATAATTTAGCTTTTACTTGATCTGGCAAGTTCTGTTCCTTTAACCATGCATGCCTTCTAATGACTGTGCCAGAGGCAGCAGCCCTACAAGAAGCCTCCAAGGCATCAAATCCACAGTGTAAACCATGCTTCCCAACTTGTTCAGTGGCATGCATTAAGTCATGTAATTCCTTATCTGCACAAGCAGAAATGAAAGTTAGCTTTTGTTTTAAAACAGACAGAAGAAATTGCTGGTATTTCAGCATATGAAACTGACAGTTTAAAGCCCTAATAGATAAAGTAGCAGACGTGTACACTTTTTTTACCCCATCTTTCTAAAGATCTGGAATCCTTCTCAGTGGGAATGGGGTTTTTAGCAAAAGCAGCCTTAACCCCCTTAGGACCCTGAGAAATGTTTTCAGGATCAGCAGTAGGATTCTTGTATAAAAACTGGTGGGAATCAGGAACCCTATAATATCTGTCTGGCTTAACAGGAGCTGGAGGAAGAGAGTCAGGAGTTAAGTTAGCCTCCGAAAAAGCATCACCCACAATATCCAAAACAGGAGGAATAGCCAGGGGTCTATGTTGGGGAAGAAGAAAATCCCTTAGTCTTTTCTTAGACTCCAAGTACTCCTGTCCTTCCCAGTGAAAATGTTCCCTCATTTCATGCAAAGTTTCCCCAAAAGAGAAATCCTCAGGGGGAGAAGCTGAAGGAATGGATTCCTCAGCATCAGAATCCTCATAAGGAGGGAAAGAATATTCCTGGTCAGAAGATGAAACTGAAGAAACAGAAGCCTGATTAGAGGAGTCATAATACACTTCCTGCCTTGGCCTTTTATCTGGTGGGGGATGTGAACCCCTAATCATAGTAAGTAAGTCCTCCGCCATCTTAAGTAACTGTTTGTGACTTGGGTGCCGGATCTGAAGAGGCCTGGGCTGCAGTCTTTGATTTGGAAGGAGTCTTTGCCTTTGTCTTTGGCTTTGCCTTTATTAGAAGCTGAGTAGGCCTGAAAACCCCTTCGGAAGCCGGTACCTGCACAGTGGCTCCGGACCCATCCGAAGGAGCATTGTCCGAAGGTCCTGCAACAGAAATATTCAAAGGCCTAGTTGGCTCCTAGTGGGAGTCCGTTTCGGCCATCGATTCCGAAATGGCCGACGACAGGGACTGCAAAAGCACCTCACTGACGACGGCCGAACCTGAAGCTGGCTGCTTGTACAACATCGTCTGATTTGGACCTCGGAGGCCTGTCTTTATCCTTGCGTCGATTGTAAACTCCGGTAGCCGGAACCGTATCAGACATTTTATTAATTAAAACGCCTACGAAGTAATGAAATGCAAAATCGTACCTTTGTTTAATCGTACGTTGATTGAATCTAGCACAAAACCGACAACTAGCTACGTCGTGGTCAGGGCCTAAGCAAGGAATACAGTAAGAATGAAAATCCTTATGAGGTATTTGCTTCCCACATGAAATACAATTATTAACTTTTTCTGACATCGGACTGGAGCAAGAAAAAAGTTTCCCCAACGGGTTACTTAGCTTTGAGTAGGAGAAGAAAGTCTTCGGACTGAAGTACATTTAAAAAAAATTGTCAGGAGTCAGCCGACCGGCACTTGCAAACTGCTATCACCGCACAACAAGAAAAACTGGCGAACATGGCGTCGGCTGTTGTACTCCTGGCGCTCGGACGTCAAGGAGCATGGCCGAGCAGCCGATGCCGGACCCAGAATTTGGGATTCTGGCCGACCAAGGACCCTACAGTCATGACTGCAACAGTGAAACACTATGAACATCAGGCCTGTGCCCACCATCGAAACTCCTGTTGAAGGCAAGGAATGAGGGTAATCTGTTTCCAGGCTGTGGCAATGTTGAGTCCAAACACTTTTTAGATACCATTGTAGTTTCCTCATATGCAGTCTGGCATATGGAAATAGCAGAATGCAGGACGCCATAAAGCCCAAAGCCTGCAGAATTTTTCTTGCAGATAACTGGGTCTTTGCTGCAAACATTGTGAAGTAAGAAGTTAGTTGCCTTTGTCTGGCATGAGATAAGCCATCTAGGCAGTTGTATTTAAGCTTGCACCCAGGAATATTATCTTGAGAGGGTACTAATTTTGATTTCTTTTCGTTTACTGTGTACCCTAGGCAAATCAATAATCTTTTTACAAACGCCTAGTAGAATGTCCTTGTTGTCTGCTTGAATAAGGCAATAGTCCAAGTAAGGATATATCTGAATTCCTCTGTCTGCAATATGCAATTGCTGGTGCCAGGCATTTTGTGAAGACCCTGGGTGCAGTAGATAAGCCAAAGGGCAGTGCAGAGAATTGGTAGTGCATTGAGCCAGCTATGAATCTGAGGTATCTTCTGCAAGACTGTCTGATTGGTACATGCAGGTATGCCTCTTTTAGGTCCAAAGTTACAAGACAAGCCTTCTTGCCCAGCATGCGCAGAAGCTGCTGCAAAGTCAACATTTTGAAACGTCCAGAAATGTATTTAGAAGAGACAGGTCCAGTATTGGTCTCCAGGCTTTGTCCTTTCTGGGTACCAAGAAAAAAGTCTTGAGTAAAATCTTTGTCCCTGCTCTTGCTGTGGTACTCGCTGAATGACCCTCATGTCCATGAGGGATGAAACTTGTCTTTGTGCCACTGCCCATTGATTGTGTGGCAGGTCTGGCATACCTTTTGCCCTTGGCAGGGTGTGAAAGTGGAACCTGTAGCCCTGGGACACTATAATCAAGACCCATTTGTCCTGAGTCATCATGTGCCAGTTTTGAGGAAAAAGTGCTAGTTTTCCCTCTAAGGGGGCTGCCAAAAGATAAGTGCTTGGTGCTGGCACAGGAAAGTCATTGGGACCGTTTCCTGTATGGCTGTGATTTGTCTTCTCCGCTTTTGGAGGTAGAAGCGCCCCACTGTTTGGGCCTGTATGAGCCTGGGGCTGGGATCTGCCTCTAGGGCATCTGTATCTGCCTCTTTGTGATCTGTCTGACACTGGAAAGGACTAATTTTTTGTAGGCCAGTTTCTGCTAAATCTGGGTGGCTGTACCTAAGAAATCCTTTACTGTTTGCATAGATTTTGCTCTGTCCTCAATTTTCTTCAACACCTCCTCTGCTTTAACACCAAATAAAGTATCATGCTGTAATGGAGCATCTAGTAATTTTGCTTTAACATGACCAGGTAGATTATGTTCCTTTAACCAAGCATGCCTCTGTTCCTTTAACCAAGCATGCCTCCTAATGACAGAACCCATAACTGCGGCCCTGCAAGAGGCCTCCAGTGAATCAAAACCACATTGCAATGTATGCTTTCCCACTTGTTCAGTTGCATGCAATAAATCCTGCATTTCCTTATTTTCTGCACAAATCAGAATTTGCCAACATTTTCTGTTTTAGCAGTGACATTAACTATCTGTTCTGCAGGAACATGCTCTATTGCACTCATGGAGAACAGGTAAAGGACTTTCATTCTATCCTCTGCCCACTGGTTTGGAAGAAGATCTGGGAACCCTTCTGGGGTTGGCAGGGTGTGGAAATAAAATTTGTATCCCTGGGACATTATGTTGAGGACCCATTGGTCGCTGGTAATAGAGGCCCAGTTGCTTGCATTGGAGAGTTTTCCTCCTAGGGGCACAAGCAGATGGGCAGAGGTAAGGGGTGGAGGTGTACAGTCATTGTGAGTTCTTGCCATAAGTGGGTGGCTTGGCACTCCCTGTTTTTGAAGAGGAGGAGCTCTACTGCTTAGATCTCTGCATTCCCTGGAGCTGCTGTCTAGAGGTTCTGCTTCCCCTGTGTCTGGGCTGAGCTGGCCTGGAGGGGGCAGGAAAGGACCAGTGCTTGGAGGGGCAATACCTAGTGAACCTCGGAGGCTGGACATGTAAGAAGTCTAACTGTCTGCATAGATTTACCTTTTTCTTAGACCTCTTCTGCCTTGGTGCCAAATAAAAAGTTTCTTTCTTCAATGGTGCATCCAATAATTTGGATTTGACATGGTTTGGCAAGGTCTGTTCCTTAAGACAAGCATGCCTTCTAAGGACAGAACCAGTGACTGCTGCCCTGCAAGATGCTTCTAGGGCGTCAAAGCAACAATGCAAGGTGTGCTTAATAACTTGAATTGCAGAATCCATTAGCTCTTGTAATTCTTTATTTTCTGCACAAGAAAGGAAAATATTTTTCGTTTGAGGAGTTCCATTTGTTGCGTCTTTCAGCTTTTCCCGGTTAGGGGTCACCACAGCAGAACTCCAGTCCGCTAATGATTGGCAGTAGACTTTTACGTCCAGAGTTGCCAGCCCTGACGCACAACCTTCAACGAAGGTACGCCCATTCACACGTCTCCACGCAGAAGACGCTCCAGCTGAGAATCGAACCAGACACCATCTTACTGTGAGGCGACAACGCTACTGCAGCACCACCACCGCAGTTTGAGGAGTTCCATGGTATGCTGCTGATATTTCAGCATGTGGAATTGACAATTTAATGCTCTAATAGCAAGAGTAGCAGAGAAGTATACTTTTTTTACCCCATCTGTCTAAAGCTCGGGAATCCCTGTCTGAGGGGTTCGGATTCTTAGCAGAGGTTGCTTTAATTCCTTTAGGTCCTTGAGAGAGGACCTCTGGGTCAGCAGTAGGATTTTTGAAAATAAATTTGTGGGAGTCAGGGACTCTGTAGTACCCATCAGGCTTCCTGGGAGCAGGAGGAAGGGTGTCAGGAGTCAAACTGGATTCCATAAAAACATCATCCACAACATCCAGGACAGGAGGACTGGCCAAAGATGTGTGCTGTGGTAAATCTAAGAATTCCCAGAGTCTCTTTTGACTGAGGATAGTCTTAACTTTCCCACTGGAAATGCTCTTTTAAATTATGAAGGGTTTCCCCAAATGAAAAATCCTCTGGTGGACAGGCAGAAGGAATGGATTCCTCTGCATCAGAATCCTCATAAGCAGAGGGGGGTTGCATGTCTTCATATTCAGAAGCAGAGTCTCATCGGATTCATGTTCAGATAAAACTACTGGGGACAGATCTCTTTTTGGAACGGGTAGCCTGGCTTCCCTAATGAGCATAAGGCCTTCTGCCATTTTAAGCATCTGAGATTGAGGCAAGGAAGCAGGTGCCTGAGCTTGGTTCATTTTTTTGGGCATAGTTCGTACCCTTGGCCTTAGAAACTCGGTAGCTTTAGAAAGAACTGAAGACGCGAAAGTAGTGTGTCCGTGTCAAGTATCGGTAGTGCGAAATACTTCCTCTGAAACCAGTGCCTGCACAGCAGCTCCGGACCAGTCCAAGGTAGAGACATCCACAGGATCCTTAGTCGAAGAAAAATCTCACTGCATGAGACTCCACAGAAGCAGGCATAAGGGGCTGCAAAAGCGCCTCACCAAGAACCGGAGAACTGATGACTAGCTTAGTGGAAGCATCTTAGTCAGCTTCGGACCTGTGCTGTCTCTGTCCTTAAGTTTTGGGGGGGGGGGGGGGAAATCAGTAGTCGGACGGCTTTCCGAAGCCATATCGGAATTAGAGGATTGACAGCGAAAATATCTAGCTACAATAAGGGCCTGACGACTTACACTTCTGGCTTGGAAAAAAGCACAAAAGCGACAGCGAGTGACGTCATGGTCTGGGCCTAAACAGGTGACGCAAGAATGGAAATCTCTGTGTGGTATTTGCTTTCCACAGGAGAGGCAAACTTTTTATGAGATTGGTTAGAGCAAGGAAAAAAAAAATTCCTCAACGGGGTCCTTAGCTTTAGAACACTTCAACCTCAATTTGGAAATGAAAACTCAGGGAGT
This sequence comes from Protopterus annectens, assembly GCF_019279795.1. NCBI lineage: Eukaryota > Metazoa > Chordata > Ceratodontiformes > Protopteridae > Protopterus > Protopterus annectens. Next base: position 1,063,446,899 of record NC_056737.1, read on the forward strand.
GGATGACCGGCACTCATTCGAACTGCTTCTGCTTTGGGCTCCTCAGCAAGAAAACTGATTTAATGGTGTCAGCTGCCTCTTTTTATACTACTGACGTGATATCAGTCCTGGAGCAACAGCAACCGACGCAGAAATACTAAGCCTCTGGTATTCAGGCCGACTGAGGGCTACCCCTGGCAGGATAACTCAAATGTGATGACTGCAACACTGAAACATAAATAACATCTAAGGTCGGCTCCGAAGGCCCCTGGTTTGGTGCCGATAATTTTTGCCAGTGCTGGTATCTGCAGAAGCTTCTTCACCACGTGGTCCACATCCACATCAGACAGTCTACTTGAGGCCCGTAAGGAATGTGACAAAGCTACAGACTGCAATATAGGGGACTTTAAGGTAGGAGACACCGGCTCCTAACCATAACGACAGTTTGTTCCGAAGGCTGTGGAATTGATGTCTAAGCTTTACTAGAAGCTGACTGATGTGGATGGAGTTTGTCAGTTCTGTCTTTTTGGAGTGC